>NC_066632.1:5310110-5414231 GCF_025201925.1 Gopherus flavomarginatus | reverse complement strand
TTTGGCCAATGAAGATTCCTTTCTTACTTAAGGAAATGTATTAGACTTTAGTATATCACATTCTCCTGATTCCAAACCAGACCATCCGATGAAAACACCAAACACAACAACTCCGGCCACGAGACAAACACCACAAGACAAAACACAAAACACAAAACACAAAACACAATTCCCTTTGTGCCAATAAATTCATGGTACGTTGAATGCTGTTCAGCTGGCATCAGTTTTCTCTGATTATCTGAAAGACAAAAAAAAACAGAAGTCTACCCCTTCTGGGCAGACAATCATTGCTTAAAATATACAAATACCCTTGTTGACTTCAGGCAAAACAGAGGAATTACCCCATATTTTCTTATATTTGTTTCATAGGCAGCCCAGGTTTTCAATTACATAACACTGTATACATTCTTCAGCTAATTCAGCTAAATTGTTCATAGCCAAATCAAATGATTGCAATCCAATAATTTCTTTGCCTGAATTTATTTACAAACATTCCACAGACACCAAGAACTTTCTTCTTTAGCATTTTTACAAAGTTTAACTGCTTTTCCCTCCAGCAACTACAGAGTTAACTTCTCACTCTCCCTTAAATCACTTGCTTGTCTCCCAACAGCTACTTTTATTAACTCAAATCACCATTCCAAGTAAGTCCTAGGTATTTGAAATCCCCATGCTTACACTTACTGACTCCTTCTTTCCACTACACCCTCAAAGTTTTCCAACCTATTTTCCAAACTCTCTGTCTGTTGCCTGCCCACCTGGTCCCCATCCTGCTTTTCTTGTTGATCTGGCCCTTCCATGGGCACCAACTTGTTCCACTACCAGTTTAGCTAGGAGGGTGGCTTCTCAACTAGCCCCCACCCCTCCTGGTCTCTTCCCTTAAACATTCTTACTCACAAAACTACCCGAGTCCTCCCTCGTGAGGCTTGTCACCTGGACAAAAACACATGGCCCATTGGGCAAAGACCATTTACTTAACATATAATCCAGACCCCTTTAGAGGGTTTACTCAGAGACCCATCCATCTGTCTGCTGACACTTAAACAGAAAAGAGAATTACACAGAGCAGAGGAACTTACAGTCTAAGCCAGGTTTTCCCACTTCTATACACTGACCGCTACAGGGGACGGGACAGAAGGATCTCAATTCAACCTCAGAGCTTCCTTGCACGCATGGCTTCCACTCCGAGGAATTACGAACGAGAGGTTCAGTTCCGCCCACACTCCTAACGCCCAAATGAACAGAGCAGAAAAACAACAGTATCCGGTTAAACAGAACAGAACCAAAACCAGATAGCGTTTCCTTATCCTATCAGGGCTCACTTTTACTCATGCAGTTCTCAACATATAACAGCAACAGTACCAAGCAAAGCAAACATAAAATAACAAGGGTAAAACAAATAGATGGTGTAAATTCTGCAGGGCTTCCCCCTTTTTAATCACTCACCAAACTGTGACAAATTTCTGTTACCAATCTGTCCCTCGTGTCAGGTGATCAGGCTGACACGACAGGATCGTTGAGGGAAGATAAAGAAAACACACCATATAACTAAATTTTTAAAGCTCCATTAATAAAATAATAGAACAACAACAGAGAGTGTTGGGAACATTCCCACATCACATAGGAAAACATTAATGCCCCGAGCCCTAAGCCCCTTTTTCATACTCGCACACGTATGTCCAGACTGGCCACTTCTGTATATAATGTTCAGAGAAGGGGGAGAGGTGGACAGGAGATTATCCTATATACAGCTTGTCCAGAATTTCCAACATGCTTCTGCTCTTGGGAGGGCTGTTCTTTTATACCCTGGAATCTCCTGCAGCGTCTCTTTCAGAGATTCCAGTCCAGGTCGGCTGCCCGTGGCTTCTTTGGTGTCACGAAGCCACACCGGCTCCGGGGTCACAAAGGCACACTGTTGGATCTTACTGGACAGTTAAGCTTTGCAAATGTAATCTCAGTTCTGTAACTTATATTGCCTTTGGTTCGCCTCTGTCAATTTTCCTTTTTCCACAGCCGGCTGGGGCCGAAAGCAGTTTTTCTTTGTACTTAGCATAGTCTGCATTGATTCTTGACCTTGAATGAGGAGCAACTTTCTTTTTATCCCTGGACCAAGATAAATTTCACATTAACCCGTTCCTTTCCTCAATAGACAAGTTTGCTCACGCTGTGTTAGGGCTTTTTGGTGATTAAACGCTCCTCTTAGATGTATGATCTTATCTAGATTGAAGTACCTGCTAGTGGGCATTGTTTAGATGGATTTTCACGCGTGTAAATATTCCAATTCTCTAAATACCTGCAGGTTGATGAAACATAATGTACGTACATGTAATATGCTGGGGTACTCTTAGGGGGTGAGGTGGAATGTTTAGACTGTCCCCCCACCCATTTTCCACTTACACACACAGGGAGGTCCTGTACGCGCTAGCGGCTCATAAACTAAGGATTTTCCCCTACAGGGTACTCACACAGGAGAGGCTAACGAGGATGGCCACGACCCTCCTACACCTCCCTTCAGCAAAGAGCATTGGCTAGTTTCTGGGAGACGGCACTGCTTACTCTGATTGCATCCAGTGAGATGATCAGACCGTCAGCAGCCCACATGGAAAAGAAAGGGGGAGGGAAGATGGGTACACACACTCCTAGACCCAGGTAGCTTCGTCACCGGACGATGCCAGGACGAGTCAGCCCACCATGGGTCGGACCTCCTAAAGATCCACTAGTTACCGGGCTTGCATTAGAGTAGTCCTGGTCACGAGCTTTTGCTTCACAGGGTACTCTGGGCTTCTTCCGGTCATTCACACTGGCCCCCAGTACCATTCTGCATCTGATCTTGCTTTTTAGCTACAACAGGGAGAGAGTGCACTAGGACATAGGGTCTCCTTTCTAGACAGGTCCCTCCTTTCTCCCTCCACTATCCCTAACCTGCTTTTGAATCCTTGCACTCCGCCAGACAGGGGGAAGAACAGGAGCTATGGTGGAGGATTTTTTTTTCTTTTTTCTTTTTTTTTTTTTACACAAGAGCTCTCCATACAAACAGCTTCAGAAGCTACCCGTTCACTGACAAAACAGGAGTAATTGGAGGATCGTACTGTAATTTACTGATCCTTCAGGTGGCCACCTTTTCTGACCCTCTAATTTGTACTGAGGGCAGTCTACTGTACAAAACCTTTGTAACCTACTTTTGGTCATCGGATCCGATCCAAACACCTTCCAGTTTTCTAGAATGCATTCTAGAGTGGGTACACCGTGCCTTCCCCACCTTGCTCTGTCCCTGCCCCATGCCGCAGGAAGACACTGGGCGTCTCCAGGTCCTAACAGAAAGTCCAGACAACCGGACTGTTCCTACCTTATCCAAGGGACCGGTTCTTCACTGTCGCCCGGGACCGGTTCCACACCATCGCCCGCAACTGCTTCTCCACTATTCGAGCGCGTTGCACGGTTGTGCCCTCCGGGGTTGCTCACACCGCGTCTCCGCCGAGGCCCCCGGTGAAGTCACCGGTGTGCACTGGGCGTCGGTCGTTGCCACGATCCGTTGACCACCAGGAGGGATCCAGGCAAGACTAATTTTAGCCTCGAGCCCACCCAGGGATGCCAAGAACTGTTGCCGGCACAAAGTGCCAGAGGCTAAGCTACAGCGGTTTGTGGCCCGGAGTGCGTAGCGCCAATGAACACACCAGGGTGCAGAAGCAAAACAGAAGTTTATTTGAGCTCAAATAAGGTGCGAAGGAGAATGCAATCTCAAATCCTGCATACCTAAAACAAGCAGTTTCTTCCTTTTATATCCCAGTTGTTTACTACAAAACTTTTTCTTGCTACTAGCTGATCTCTCACTCCCCCCTCCTTTCCCGTCCAGCTGCAGTATCTTTTCTCACTCAATCTTTTGTCTTCCCCCTTCCTCCCCCCCTTCTCTGCTGCTGAGACATGTATACAGTATCTTAAAATGGCCTTGAGCATGCTTTAGCCTGTATTACAGCAGAAAACTGACTATTACAACCAAAAACTAACTGCTAACACTACATTTTTGCAGCTATTAGTACATTAAGTTACACTAGGTTACACAAAGTGTTTAACATGGAGGAACAATGGTTCATTGAGGCCTGAGCAGGAGGGCTTCATTGGCACTTGTGATCTTCCACCCTCCCGAGCTACCTAGATTTATGCCTAGTGACACCAACAGTGCCATGATCCCTGTGTGAAAAAGACCCAACCCACATGGCTCTTTGTGGTAGCCATCACACCTTGCATACGTTGAAAACAAACGTTGACTTTGTTTTTCACTGTCACCCCCAGGGCACTTGTTGCTTCCCACTTTTCTCCCTCCCATTATGTCAGTTACTTCTACGTCCTTTCCAGATGTGCTAGTTTGCAGTTTTCTGAAAGGAATCTTGTTCTCTGATCAGATTTTTAATTTCTCTGTGTCCCTCTTTATTTTTTTCCGTCTCAGCTGATACTAAACTCCCCCAATTTCTACACTGATGGGCCTCATAAAAGACACCTTCAACTGTGCGACTGTCAATGTAGATCTAACTGCTGGGCTAATTTCCCCTAGGAGCTGTTGAGGACTTACTGTGGGAGTTGGGTATTTTGTAATTACACATTTACCAATTCTGTCTGGAGTGGTTAGAGCAAGGGCAAGGTGCTCATTTTTATTGTTGTTTCAATAATGAAACTGGATAAGGGGGCAGTGAAGGAGGCTTCTTCTGGCTTTTTTCTCTGCAGAAAGATTAAAACATGTAAATTGTTCGGCTGCTTCTGAGGTGCTGCTAAATGCGGTGATTGTGGAGGGCATGGCGTATTTTACACCAGTTAAGCCAATGGATTAGTTGTGTGAGCATGCTGGCTGAGGAGTCAGTGTGGCCTAGTGGATAGAACTCTGGATAATGACTCAGGAGACATGGATTCTCTTCCTGGCCACGGACCTGCTCTGTTATGATAAGACTTGGGCTAATCATTTCATGTTTGGATTGGAAGCTCTTTAGGGCAGGGGCTTATTTGTCCAATTACTGTATGATCATCAAGAAAAACTTTTCCCAATTGTTTGTTCTCTTTTCTGGTTTGTCCCCAGCAAAACAGAGTAGACATTTACTGTGTCCTGGAGAAGGCATTACAGCAGGACACCGGGAGCCTAGAGAGAAGGCTAGTGAACAAAATAATAACCCTAGCCTTTGACCAGATGAGAGAGAGTCAGGTAAGTTAGTTCTCCTGAGCTACTAATCAAAGGATCCAAAGCTTTAACTAATTAAAACTCTTTTTTTTGGGGGGGTAGGGGGGTAAACTGTATACTGAAATGAAAATGTATTCTTCTGCTAGAAGCCCACACCTTCCTCCACAGCAAAGCCCAGTTCCTAGACAGCACTTGTGCACATGCATAAGATGGAAAACTCACATGTGAAAGTTACACATGTGCTTAAGTGCTTTGCAGGATCAGGACCCGAGATGCATGATATCAGACCACAGAGACAGGCCTATGGTTTCTTCATGAGCACGTCTTTCCCATAGTCTACTAGGGATTTCATTTTTGATACTGATGTTATGTGGGAGGCGCTCTGATACTATATGCGATAAGTGGCAGTATAAACCCTAAGACAGACAGAATCTGAGCTATCTCCAAAAGCAGCAGCATTGGATTTAGAATCTAGTTTGCCAGCAGGAAAACCCATGGAAAAATCTCTCTCTTGTTCCAAAAGGAAGTCAGTCTCCTTTTGGGGGACAGTTTATTCAGGAAAGCTCTCTGAATATCTTTGAAGCTGCCCAGTCTGTGTCTTACTACCTCCTTAGGGAAGGGTGGGGCAAAATATCATGTGACTATGGTGACCAGTCATCCTACCACAAGGAGCTACTAATGAATAGTCTAACTAAGCAGCTTGCAAGCACTCAAAGGCTGAAGATTGTTTTGATTCAATGAATATTTATGACTAATGACTCTATCCACAGAAAGTTGGCTGGGTTCATTCACAACTTATGCACAGAAATAAGGACTTGACTCATCTAAACAACTCTGGCTAGTGCAACCGGCTTCAGTCACCTCAGTCTCTCTCACTCTCTCTCTTTTTTTTTTTTTTTTAGCAAGTAACAAATGAACTTAAAGTGGCAGCTAGTAACACCTTAGTGACGCTGGCTTGCTGCTATTTCAATAATGTGATGTGTGAGCTGCACTGTCATCTGGAACCACCGCAGCTGCCTGAAGAGTTTATTTTAGTTACGCTGCGCAACCTGTCATCAGCCTATGGTATGGTAACTTCCATCTTTTGTTTCAAAGTTATCGTCTTTCATTTAAGGACAGGGGATTACTCTCTCTACCTAAAAATGTTGCAGCTAAACAGAGCTCTGCTTGAGTGTGTGCGTGCGTGTGTATGTGGAGAGACCCCGGATTAACTGCTCTTGCTAGTTCTGGCTTCCAGATCATGAGCTATCCAGACGGCGGTGAAAGCTCTAACTTCTGCCCCCAACTGAAGTTCCCTAGGGATGGGAATGAGTGGAAGATCAGGTCTGGTGGAGCTCTTCTCTACCCCGCTTCCCATCCGGCCCCAGTGCTCTCTGCCCTTACGCTGAGAGTGAGTTGGGCATCGGGCACAGCTGTGCACTGGTGGAGGATTCCCCTCTTCAGGGTGAATCCCCCACTGGCTTTCAATGGCTGCTTTGAAGCCATTCTGCTCTGCTTCTGCAGCGCAAAATGGCCCAGGAGCCCCTAGCATCCTGCCCCACAGTGTTTCTAAGTGTGTTATAAGAAGGTGGAGAGCAGCCGATTATCTGTCT
Organism: Gopherus flavomarginatus; assembly: GCF_025201925.1. Taxonomy (NCBI): domain Eukaryota; kingdom Metazoa; phylum Chordata; order Testudines; family Testudinidae; genus Gopherus; species Gopherus flavomarginatus. The sequence goes on along the minus strand of NC_066632.1, from coordinate 5,407,475 downwards.
TCCTTCTCTTCTGGCCTTTCTCCGCAGCGCTTAAGTGTATCCCTTTTATGGTCCTGACCCTGTTGTTCATGTCCTACATGCGGAAGTTAGTCAAGGGCGGCAGGATGAGACAAGCATTTTGTGGTGGTAAGTGCCAGAACTTGCCATAGGTGCCCAAAATGGATATTTAGGGGTCTTGGTACAGATTGAAGTGACTGACCAAGTTTGCAAACAGGCCCTGAACTGTGCTCCCTGCCCTGGATTGCACCAGGTGCTGTGTTCCTGGGCTCCCATGGCACTCGGTGAAGTTGAAAGAGCTCCGTACTTTGCAGGAGGCGCTGAGCATTTGTAAATTCAGGCCCTTTATGACTCATGGATATAATTTAAAATAAAGAGACACAAAGACTGAAACTGCTCATCTGCCAGCAATCTCCTGGGGGAGGAGGTGAAGGGAGCAGATTTCAATACTGTACATTTAAAAATCCCATTTCCAACTTCTTCACCCATTCTCTCCCCTTAGATGATGATAAAGAAACTCCTTTCACCCTCTTTCTCTGTCTTCTCTTCCTCTCCACTTCTCTCTTTCTTTGCTTTTCGGGTGATGCTCAGTAAAGGGTTAATCCTGTGCCTTTGAGGTAAATGGGAATTTTGCTATCAAATTCATAGAGAACAGGATTGGGCCCTAATTCTTCTTAGCAAGGACACTAGAGACACCTACCTTTAGGGCAAAGTGCTCCCCACTACCTTCAAATCCCAGTAAAGCCAATGGCTGTTAGGGGCACTCAACATCTTTCAGACAAACTGTAACTCAGGATGAAATCATCCAGTGTTAGGGTTAAATAAAGAGTAACTGCAGAGGACACGAGTCATGCAGAGCAGAGCTGAATTTAAACTGCTTTTTCAACCAACTCTAATTAAGAGGTAACAAGGAAGGGAGAAAAAATTTGTCTTCAAATGATGGTAATTGAAATAAGATTGAGAGATCTGCAAATTAAAAAGCCTTTTGAGAAACAAGACACGGAATGGTGGGAAGCAAAATAGCTCAAAATTGATGTGGGATTTCAGCATCTAGTCCTGAACTAAGCAGTAGCTGCCATGGAATTGTAGTAAACTTTAGGCCTGGGTGTGTTCACTGATAAAGCAAATTCTCCTCATTACTAATATGTCCTTTTCACATTGCCTGTCTTCTCTCCGTCCATGCAGTTCTGGAAGAATGCTCAAGGGCAGTAAATTTCTATTTGAGTAACAGGGAAAAGTGCTCATTCTCCAGAATGAGTGCATCGCAATTCTGCTATCGATTTCTTCCCTTATATTCTCATGTGACCAGCAACTGGCTGACCTGTGAGGAGCCTGAGGTGAGAATTGCTAGTTTTCTAAAGCATTAGCAGAAATTGTAACGTTAAATTTTATGAGTCTAGCACTCATTGTGATGATGACATTTAATGGTAGGTCCTTTTGGATGGAACAGTATGTCATGTAAAACATTTAAAACCCAAACATTTAAAACCCAAACAACATGGAAATTGTACGCAGTGTACATGGATTCTAGTTTTATGCACTAACGTGCAGATGAACACGGGATAGTGGCCTAAATTAATTCCTCCATTCAGCTCCAGTGGAGTTCCAGCAGGGGTGAGTTGGCCTAGAATGCATACTAATCTGGGGAATATCTTACCTGGTATAGTTGTGAGGTGCATTAGGATATAATCCTGAAACCAACCCTACGAGTCCTGGATCTTTACCGGGAAATATTGAGATAGGCCCATTCCTACAGTGGAACAAGGGAAGGTGCACTCACTGGAAGTAGAAAAGGTGTGCCCATTGAATGATATTGAATGAATTCATAGGAACATAAATTCTGTGTCTCATCTATGCAGCTCAAGCAGGCTATCATCAAAGCCCTTGGTCCCATGATGAGTCTCCTGCTACACCAAGAGAAGTATCAGGATCAGATATTTGAACTGATCTCATGGCTCCTTGAGCAATATAAGGAGGATGCTCATGTTATTCACATCACCAAGGTGAGGTACCACTCCTTAAGGTAACTGTCCATGTGTGTGCATGTATGAACTGCGTGAGGAATTTGCTGCCAGTGGGGTTTCCTGGTTTAGACAGTGACTTGTTAGAAAATAAATATCCACACAAGCTCTGGGTTTGTACACGTGATGAGCCAGGCAACAAGATTTGTAGGTAAATGCCTCCTATGAAAAGCATCCTCTGTTTTCTGGGGAGGACGATAAGGAGATAGAAAACAAAACACCTACCCCCCCTCCAAAAAGATCCTCCCACCTTGTGATTTCCCAGTACATCCTGTCAACTCTGCATCTCTCTTTTAGTTCATAGGCTCCTCAGAGTAGGGGCTGCCATATGTTGTCTCTGGTCAGTACCAAGACAACTGTCAATGGTTGAAAATTAATACTAAGGAGACTTGCGAGTCATTGCTTTGGATTATGTAACTAGAAGGGTCTAAAAGCATTGCCTGTCTATTTCATCTCCCATTCTATGCAGTGCTGTTGTAGCCATGTTGGTCCCAAGATATTAGAGCGCCAAGGTGGGTGCGATAATCTAATTAAATATATTGTCTCACTCCCCTTGTCTCTCTATTTCATCTACCCTGAATACCACATGAGCAAGAAGTAAGAGGCCATATTCTGTCTTCAGTGGGGCTACACAGTTGTAAATGAAGTCATGAGACAGCTATAACTTGTTGGGTAGTGATATTTACTCACTGTCTCTGTTGGTTGAAGCTTTCTGGTACAGGGTATGTGGTCACTTTTGGGGTTGAAATACCCATGATTTGGAGGCAACCAATGCATCATGGACTTGTTTGATAGCATCAGGCACTACACAACTGCTTCAATATAGTACAATCTGTAGATGGGCATCAGAGACAATCCGGAAGCTTGATGAAGCAACAAAGGAGAAAAGTGTTTAGGATGCAGGAAGGAGAGGACAGATTTCAGAGAGATCTAGATCACTTGGTAACTGGGCGCAACAAAGGTGCATTTAAATATGGCTGAATGTAAATGTGAGCATCTAGGCACAAAGAATGTAGGCTATACATACATGATGGGAGATGCTGTCCTGGGAAGCAGTGACTCTGAAAAAGATTGTGGGGGTCATGATGAATAATCAGCTGAACACGAACTCATGCTGTGGCCAAAAAAGCTGAAAAGCATAAAAAGGGGAATCTCAAGGAGGAGTACAGTGGTTGTTTTACTTCTAAATCTGGCACTTGTGTGACTCCTGTTGGAATACTGTGTCCAGTTCTAGTGCCCACAACTCAAAAAAGGTGTTGATAAATTGGAGAGGATATTGAGAGAAGAGCCACAGTGATTACAGGATTAGAAATCCTGCCTTACAGTGGTAGAATCAAGGAACTCAATCTATTTAGTTTAACAAACAGAAAGTAAAAGGGTGTGTGATGGGGTTTATGTACCCCACATTGGTTCAGCCATGGCCCCTCATCTCTGCTGGGCATGCTTCAGCTGGAACCAGGATATAAGAGAGCTGCTTGGCTGAGTCTGGGATGGCTGCTGAAGGGAGCAGAGGTGCATTGCAGGCTCCTGCAGAGAGACTGCCAGTGCTCCAGGATTCAGAGGCCAGCCGGACTGTGGCTGCAACCAACGACCCCCAGCCACCCAATGCCAGAGATGGAGGAGAGACCACAGAATCCCTGAGTGGGAAGTACCCTAGGTAGACTAAGCACTGATCCAGTTGAGGCACTGGGCTTTGACTTGGCATGTTTTGGAAGGATCCTCGCTGATTAGGTGGCAGATACCCCTGTGACACGACCGGACCCTGGGCTGGGACCTGTGAAATAGGTAGGAGCCAGTGGAGAAGGGCTGGTCACTAGGCAACACTTCCCTGCCACAGAAGGTGGTTCTAATGACTCTGGCCACTAGGCCATGCTGCCATACCTAGAAGGGGAGCCCTCCTAACTCAGGCTGTTGGGCCGTGAACTTTCACCGAAGGGCTGCTGCGCTGATCCCGACCATTAGGCTATGCTGCCCTAGGAGCCAGGACTGCTGCGATGGCTAGAGAGACTAGGCCAGCTGGGCTGCCTGAGATCTACTTCATTTCCTCCACAACCTGGTACCACCCTGACGGGGTGGACCTGTCCTGTGACAGGGTGACTTCATGACAGTCTATAATATCTTACATGAGGGACTCATGTTTTATAACGGGCTCTTCAGTCTAGCAGAGAAAGGTGTAACTTGATCCAATGGCTAGAAACAGAAAGGAGACGCATTCAGACTGGAAATTTAGTGTCCATTTTTAATGGTGAGATAATTAACCATTAGAACCATTTACCAAGGGCCGAGGCAGATTCTCCCTCACTGACAGTTTTTATATCGAGACTGGGATGTTTTTCTAAAAGCTCTGCTCTGGGAATTATTCTGGGCAAGGTCTGTGGCCTGTGTTATACCAGAGGTCAGACTAGATGATGGCAATAATCCGTTCCGGCCTTGGAATCCACGAATCCCCTGAATCTGCTTTAGTCACTATATGTTGCTCTTGTGTGTGCCACCATCTGACTTTCACCCCCTGTTGCAGAGTCTGAGCCAGCTCTTGGAGGTCTCTGGTGAATATAAGATCCCTCTCCCTAAGAGGAAGTTTCAAGCCATCTGCAGTGCTCTGCACAACCAGGTGAGGGGTGGTTTTGCTTGGATCTGAAGCATATTAACAACCAAAATCTATTGAATGATAGTGTAAAGGCTGGGGACCGCTTATGCCCTCCTGATTTCTGCAGGCTCAAGAGTAAGCAGGTAGTGGTCTCATTTTCTTAGCTAATGTCCAACTCAGTTTGTAAAGCAATTTTACCATAAGCCGATTATCAGAGGGAGTCAGAGTTGTACAGTAAACATTGTGGCTTTTCTTGATTCGATGAGCTCTGCTGTTCAAAACACTTTAGCTTCTCTCATCTAAGGTATTGGACATTGTGTTTGATTCTTGCTGTGCATTCAGTACCATCCAGCTGGGGTTCAGACCTCTAGTTGGACACGTAGGAAGTGGAAGCTTAGAAATTAATCGAACCTTTTCTTTTCAATTGCTTCTGATTAGTTTTTCTTTGACCATTTCCCTTCTTCCCACAGATCTGTTCTCAAGCTGAGCCGCTCAGCCTGGAACATCACCCAGAGCTGGTCTATTGTATAGTTCAGCTAGGTAAGAGGAAGAGACTCTGAGTTACACAGTGGTTTCCTTGTAACTTCCTTTGTAAGGTATGGTAAGAATAAGAGTTCTGTCGTCAGTGAGGACGTGATTTCTTGCCTTGCAGCCCGTTCTTCTCTGGAGGATCTGATAGCCTTTCTGCGCTCGCAGCTGAAGGTTGAGAATGAGGCTGTTCGTGTGGCATCTCTGAATCTGCTCAGAGCTATTGTTGGTGCTGACTGTAAGTAACACAGGAGCAACTGTGCCAGCTGCCCTCTTGGCCGACATGCTGAGCGTTGAGTTGGGGACATCCAGGGCAGGGCCGGCTTTAGGAAGTGCGGGGCCTGATTTGTGGGGCTTGTACTCACCGGGAGGTGCCCTGAGACTTCGACTGCACTTCAGCGGCGGGTCCTTCACTTGCTCTGAGTCTTCGGTGGAACTTCAGCAGCGGGTCCTTCACGTGCTGCCGAAGACCCGGAGCGAGTTTAGGACCCACCGCCAAAGTGCCAGCGAACACCCAAAGCGAGTGCAGGACCCGCCGCTGAAGTGCCGCCAAAGACCCAGAGCGCTGCTGGGTGAGTAAAAATTTAAAGGGCCACTGGGAGCGGGGTCCTGTTATGTGCGGCACCCTCTCAGACACGGGGCCTGATTCAGGAGAATCAGAGGAATCGGCCTAAAGCCAGCCCTGATCCAGAGCTAAAAGCATGAGCTACTATAGATTGAGCTGAAGAACCAAGGCTTTGTAGGCACGGCAGGGCTGTAACAGACTCATCGCCTCTGCAAATGGGGCACAGAATCTCCATAACACACAGTCAACAGTGATCTGGGTATCCACTAAGGGGCTAAATTCTGCCCTAAGTTACCCCCCTATGGCCACACAGAAATCAACAGGTTCAACTAAGTGCTGAATGTAGCCCAAGGTATTTTTCAACTTGAGATACAGAAGTTGACTTGAGGCTAAAGCACAGTAACAATAATCAAAAATAAAATAATACCTCAGACTCAATAATCGTCAGTATTAGACACTGTAGACTAGATTCTGAGTTCTGTTATACTGTGTAAACACAGATTAACCTCAGTCTATCTAATTCTTTTATTATTATTTCCATCATGGCAGTATGATGGCACTATTTATAGAAATGGAATTACTTTAGATTTATGCTAGTGTAATTGAGAGCAGAGTCTGGTCCTATGTTTTCCCCACTGATTCTGTGTATGAGAGAAGCTTGGTACTATTCTTAAATGGGGCCTTTTGAAATCCAGGATTAATTCCAATGTGGAAAGTGAGTGTGTGGAACAAAGAAGTACTGTACACCTCTCCTTATCTTTCAGTGCCCGAGACAAGACTGAAAAAGTTTCTGATTGTGAAGGCAGTGAAATCCACTCTGGGTGATCAGAATGCTACGGTAAGAGTGTGTGTGGAGCAGTGAAATATTTCAATTTTTTTCAATGATATGGGATGAATGGACATCTGAGTGGAGCTTTCATTCAGATCCAGAGGAGAGACTGCAGACTAGAGAAGGCATGTCATTCTCCTGCCTGTGTTAAATGGATTCATGTTTATAAGCCAAGGAGATCAAATCAAAAGCATAAGGACTCTCATATCCTATCTCCGATTTCAGGCAGAAGGGATAACAATAACTCATGTGTGTCATCTCTACCCTTGCAGGTGAGGACGGCAGTTCTTCATTTCATCCGGAGGCTGCTCAGCTCAGAAAGTGTGGAGAATTGTGCAGCGTGGGAGATGGTAGCACATGTTTTCAGGGAGTTCAGTGTATCCACCAGCAAACTGGTAAGGAGAGTTCTTAGCACTTAGGACTGGGTCCTACCATTCTTTCATGCTGGCTGCTCCCCTTGCCTTCAGTGGGAGTTTTGACTCAAGGACAACTGGACTGAATGATTAGAGCCAGAATCTGATCAGTTATATTGGTGTAAAGTCAAGGTAACTCCGCTGACTTTAGTGGCGTTACTCTGGATTTATACTAGTGTTACAGAGATCAGACTCTCACTCTGGGTATTTACATCTACCAGAGTCATCTAGGTTACTCAACCCTCTGGTGAGTCATTGAAAATTCTGAAAACACCATTTTTCAGTGAAATATTCTAGTACAAGGAAGCACATTTCTTTGTTTGAAATAGACTCTCCAGAGAACATAATGATGCCCAATTCTGTGGCTGTTGAAGCAAACGTAAACTATCAGCAAAACACAGAGGTTATGCAGGTTGCATCACAGACTGTCAGGAGACTGGAAAAGCTTGCTGCATATTTCCCTCACTACATGCTCTCATCTACATGTACTAGTTTAAAAATATCTTCAATCCATATTTCTATCCATGGACACAGCCAGGGGCTCCAGACACTTTGGGCTCCATGATTGGAGCCATGATCTGTATTAACATAAACAGTTCAACTTTACAGTCAGTTGTTGAAGATCTTAGCTCTGCTTGGCCCCTTTTCTACAAAGTTGGAGCTTGTGGCAATACTCTCCAAGGGTCTTTTTCTCTCTCTCACACACACACATGCACCCATCTTAAGGAAGGCTGCTTTTTCTCATTGGGCCAGTTTTGCTCTCCTTCAAACTAAAATCAGTAGAGTCAATCAATATTTAGTCTGGTGTAAGTAAGAGGAGAATTAGGCCCGTTGATAGAATCACACTCACTACACACGAAATGACCAAGCTGGTTGGGGCATCAGAACAAACAGAGTGGATCCCCCTGGTTCTGCATATTGATTCCCACTGAGCAGAGTCTGAATGTTTTTCCTCAGAGATAAAAAGATGAAACAGTTTTCCAAATTTAAAGAAAATTAACCCTGTTGGGGAAACTCTTTTGTGTTCAATGAATCATTCCCTTCACTTGAGGGTTTTCCTAAGCCTGGGATATGACCCACCAGTTAGGAGTTTCTATTATTCCCTTCCCTTCAGATGGTTGTGCACTTCCAGTGCAATATAAAAGCAGGCATAGGTCAATGTTCAAGATGGCTTTGTAAGAGAAGGACACTGATTCTCTAGCCAGTGTCTTGCTACTAGCTAATAAGTTCCATAGAGCTATCTCACAGCAGGGTACAACACTTCTCACCCAGGCTATTCAGGAAGAAAACACTATCCAAACCCTGTGCATTGACATCCTGCAATGTCTGGACACCTCAGTCAGTGGAATGACCCAAGTAAGTGACCTGTTGCTACTGCTTCTTGAAATAGGGACATTCTTCCTTACATTCTTTGTACTTCCCCACAAGGAAGCTTTTTGCACACTCAGCATAATGGAGGAACAGTATGTCAAATTCATGTCAGGGATGGTGTGACCCCTTCATCATGGAGTAAGTGGTTCACATTAGAGAAAAGATAGAAAGCAATTTAACTGGAAGAAATCATGTTGCAGAGATCTTCTCTTCATTCTTTCCACTGTCTGAGTGCAACTCCCCCTTAGATCCTCCATGAATACTTCTGATCTTTAGATTTGGTGATCCTGGATTTGAACAGATCTTAGGGCTGGGAGTGTGCCTTATCTAGGTCTGTAAAGTTCTGGGTGAGTTGATGGTGCTATCTAAGTAGCTCCATAATGCTGTAATGCAGGGAAGGAGGATTCATCTTTGGGTGAGAGCCAAATTGCTCACCAAAGAAGGCAGTGTATTTAAAAGACAGAGTGAGGGGGCACCAGACAGGTAGAGTGAGATGATGGGAGGAGAGAGAGATGAGGTGATAGGTAAGGGAAGGGTCAGTGATGAATAAAAGGAGAAGCTACATGAGAGGGAGGGATTCAGACAGCAGGATACTGGAGGTGGGGGAATGGAAATAGCTGTGTACTGAACAGTCTCGCTCTTCTCTGCAGGTGCTATGGCCAAGGCTTCTAGAATATGTGGTGCCAGCTGAGTACACTGGCACTTTGAAGCCTCTCTGCAGATGCCTTAGGGAAGTGGTTGAGAAAAAGCAGCAGGAAGGAGAAGAAGCTGCTTGCCTCGACTACGGTGGACCAGGTTTATAACAGAAACTCTTTCATTTATTCTCTCCAAGCACACTGTGAAATGAACAGGTTCAGTCTGCTCCAGTTCTCTCATCTGCAATGAGAAGGCTAAAATGAATGAGGAATGGTCTTGTGATTGCAACATGGCCATGGGAGGAAGCTAGGAAATGTGGGTTCTGTTCCCAGCTTGCCACCAAAATTCGGATGTGACCTTGGGGAAATCACTTGATCTTTCTCTCTCAGCTTCCCCGCTTGTGACATGAAGGAGTAATTAATGCCAACCTGATAGAGGTGCTGTGAGGCGGAATTCATTCATGTCTGTAAAGCATTTGGAGAAGCTCAGACTGAAAGCACTATGGAAATGCAAGTTATGATCAGCTGCATTCAACATTGGTGGGCACGTTGGGAATGGCTAGGTGAATAACATCAGCAGGACTCTCTGAAAGCCTGGCAAAATTAATGATATTCTCTTTCTTTCCCTAGTGAAACTCCCTACACCCCAGGGGCTGCTGGCACGACTCCTGGTGAGTAGACCATGAGAATAGGTTTTCTGCGGAATATGAAGTGGGACAGTTAACTATATAAAAATGGGTTTTCTAGCCAGATGCTTGTAGACAGGCTGAGGAATGTGTATGATTGGATCCCTCTGTCTCTACCCTCTCCTGAGACACACTGTTCTGGATCCTCGCACTAGCTAGAATGCTTTCTTCTTCAGGAAGGCGCTGCAGTAGAATCAACAACTCTATTGTATGGTCTCCACAATGAGAGAGTCTGAGCTATTCTCTCCTTCAGGAACAAACTGGTATTGTGCTGACAAAACTTAGCCTGTTCTTTCTCTCTCATTGGCAGGTAGTAGCCTCATCTCCTTATGCAGGAGAAGGACACGGATGTGCTGCCTTGCACTTACTACAGGCCCTGCACCAAAATATCCATGCAGCAGTGGGTGAGATGTGGGTAGTAAAGATCCCATCTCTGGTGCAGTACATTGAAGGTAAAGCGCTAGTTAGGAGAAGTGCGGTCCATGGAGAATAGAAGGGAAGCCAGAAAATGCAGCTTCGTATGGTCATGTGTTGTGCCATTCCAGTTGCAGTATGTGGGAACAGTGGGGAATTGAAATTGGGCTTCTAGGCCTTCACTTTTCCTTCATCTGGATAACTATGAACCACTGGGGTAAATCCAGAGTTGATCCACTGAGGCCAATTCAATCTGGGCAGAATCAGGCCAGGAAGGTTTCAGCTGAATGGAAATTTTACAGCAGTTCCCCCCACACCTATGCTAGGTTAATGTTTGGGAAGGTAAATTAAGTGTGAAGCTGGAGGTTAGTGAAATATTTTGGGGTTACATATATAGTCTGATTTTGCAAACTGAATTTTTCTGAAAATTAACCTCCATGTTTACTTTCAAGGGTGATTCAATTAAAAACCCCAGAGTTTTTCTTTCTGTAAGGAAACCTGAGTCATAAAAGTTAGGTTGGCCAAGTGGGTGCCCTATGTAGAATCTAGATACTGGGGGCCTAATAATGTCTTTCATCAATTTTACAGTGGTATGAATCTATTGACCTCCTCAGTCAGTGTAGGCTGTGTCTACACTATGGGGTTATGCCAGCAAAGCGCCAATGATGTAGCTCTGCCAGTATAGTCTCTGTGGAGTATGACAGACCCTACGTGGAGCATAACCCGATGTGTTTCTGATGACTGTCAAGCCCCACAATATTCAAGTGGGTTTGATATTCAAAAAAAGATTTAAAAAATGAGCTGCCTCTTCCCTAGTGGTTGTTGCTGTACAGAGTCTCCAGTACCACCTTGTGCCGACATTAAAGAAGGGTAGGTTAGAGCTGGACATTCAGAAACAGGGCTAGATTCTCAGCTGATGTAAATCAGTATAATTCCATTGACTTCAGTGAAGCTACACCGATTTACATCAAGTTAGGATCAAGTCCAGAATCTCTTCTTATACAGGGAAAGTTTGTTTTCATATTAAGCCCAGTCTTCTGATGTGCTGAACAGTTTTGTGAGATGCTAAGTACTCTCAGCTCCCATTAAAGTCAACAGGAATTGGGAGTGCTCAGTATCTCAGTCCTGGTGGGTTGACTGGCCCTGAATAACAATGCCAGCAGGGTACATAACATGATACTTTCTGTTGGTCCAGCAAAGAATGTTGGAGTATGTCCCATTTAGCCTTGAAAACCCAGGTATGTTACAGCTTGGCAGAGCAGGGCTTTTCGAAGGACTAACTCCAAAGGAGATTCCTGGGACGACTCTTCTTGCTAACCTAGGTGACATTATTGTTTTGCCTCCTGCTTCATAGGAAAGACAGAGAATTCCCTGGATTGTGTGCGGTGGGAGCACATGCTGCTTCAGGTACAAGACGCCTTTCAGCTGTATTGTCACAGCCCTCCCTCCCCCCTCCAAATGTATCAGCTGGGGAACATATTAATGATAAACTGTTCATTATAAGCAGAGCTGGTCAAACCATTTCATTTTGTTCCGTGAAAACTGGCCTTTTTCATTTTCATGGGACACTTTCAATTTTTTTTTTTACACAAAATAAAACGACCACAACCCAAATGGAAAATGTTCAGTTTTTTGAAATGGAAGTTGATGTTTTGGGTCTTTTTTTCATTTGCTTTCCTGTTTGTCTCCTTCCCGCTGCCCCTGCACCCCCGGCTTTTTCAGTCACAAAGTGGAAGAGGGGAAGAAAGGCCTGGGGACGAGGGACAAAAGAGAAGGAAAGGGGGAAAACAAAGAACTGAATAATTGGTCATTTTTGATTTTGAAAAGCAAAATATTTTTGTTTCTTTCACTTTTCATTTGTGTTGAAAAATCAAGAAAACAAAAAAATTCCACTTGTTTTGTGAAATGAAGTTACCATTGTTCAACCATCTTTAGTTATAACTAACTCCTGTGTTACCCCTGGGAACAACACAAAACTTAACCAGAAAACCAACATGCTCGTGGTGCTAATGCACCACTGGGGGACATCCTAAAGGATTCTTTTTTTCTCTTTGCCACTCAAAAGAAAATTTGCTATGAGAAACCCAAAAAGGAAAAGAGACAAGACAGGGTTTGGTGACTGTATCTCATGGAGAAGCCTTTCTGGTCAGAAAGAGCAATTTACAGCCTCATATAAATCCAGACAAGGAACATTTTTATGGTGAGTGCTGAAAATGAAAGGAAGGGACCTAGTGACAAATACACCCCAGAAGGTTTGGAGTTCCATTTGGGGTTGGATTACACTCTAGAATTTCCCATTCCAGATCCCAGCATTATTTGAAATTCTTTGGGCTAAAAAATCAAATCAGATTAGGTTTTCTTATGAGGTTTCTGATATTTCCTGGCTGCTGTTCAAAATTCAGGCCTGAAACAGCAAAGCGCTGAGAGTTACTAACCTCTGGCTGACTTCAGTGGGAGTTGAGGGTGTGACCCCAGGTCCTTTGGGTGCCCACTGACTTAGGCCACAGGATTCCCAGGATCTGATCTCTATATAATCAAAGGGTGTCATGTAAAGCCTTTGCTGGATACCTGTGCCACACGGCTCATCATAATCATTGCACAGTGACTGGATGGAGAATATATAAGATGTTATGGTTGTGTACTGAAATTGATGCTTTTAAGGTGCGTGAGTTGAGGCTGGTCACCAGAAAGTGATAAACAAGTTTCTTTCAGGCCAGAGATGCTTATCTGCCTGAATGGCTGTATGTAGACAGAATAATTATTCACAGTGGATGCTAATCAACAGAGGAAAATTCTAATCAAGTGATTGCGAAGTCTCCAGAGGAGATTTGATACAAGAAAAACAAACAAACAATTGGGGGTAAGCTGTTTACAAGTGAAGACAATGGATGCTTGGAACTCTTTCTGGAGGTCCAGAGGTATCCGGCACCAGGTATCCTTCACCTATTGGACGAACTGCCAGCTGGCTTGTCTTATGAATGGAGGATCACCTTTGGTCTGGGTGTTTCATGCTGGGAGAGAGATTTGGGGGAGCTATCCTTTGTGAGACAGGGGAATGTTTGGTTATCTAAGTATAAGCTCTACAAGTGTGTTATGATTTTATTTTGACATAACCATTTGTTTGCATTAATTTTACTTGCTCCTTCTCAACTCTCTGATCTTTGTGAATTGAACTCTGCCTGTTTTCACTCTAAATGTATCTAAGTGTGTGAAATGGAGCGGTGACTCTGAGGTGAAACTGGTAAGGTGGTCTGTAGCAAGCCTATGAATTCTGTGAGTATCCAGTGGAACAGGCGCTGGACATTGTGGGGCTGCAGAGAGGGCTCGGCGGTTGGACTGTAGTGATTGCTTATCTGTGGAAGGACAGTGGAATCTGGATGGGGTGAGAAGGGCATGTTTGTGTTTCCTGTGACTGGCAGAGCACAGAGAAGGCTTCCTCATGCTAAGGGCAGGTGGTAGTGAGGTACCACACAACCCTGCGGACCCTCGGAAGGTGGCATAAAGGGTCCAGAGCACTTCAGAGAAGGTGCCTGGTCCTTTGTAGTCCAGGTCCCTTTGTTCAAAGTTTATTAGACCCATCCTCCATCCACTATAAAATCACTCCTCAATGGTCAGATTTCTTGGCTCCGTCTCATTCTCCAATTCACTGTCCATCTGGGTTTGGGGACTGAGAGGAATCATCAGGCAAAGGTTAAAGAACAACAGCAGAGGAAGTCTGGGTTGTCGATGTTTATAGTTCTCAATGGGGAAATAACCTTCCCATGACACCTGAATATTGGAAAGTTTACAAGAGAAAACAAGGAAGAAAAGAAAAACACCAAACAAATAAACAAACAAACCCCACAACAACCCCCAAATTTTTGCAATTAACCCTCTGCTTTAACTCTTGTTTTACACTCAGTTCCTAGGAACATCTCTGGAGATGATAGACGACAGTGCCTGGAGCAGGCAGATAAGCCTTGAGTTTAGCCAGCAGATGGCCAGCTATACCAGCCCCTCCCATGAGAAGGTTTGTTCTCTGTTAAGGCTTAGTTTCTAGTTAATTTCCCTTGAAATTCTGAGTGGGGGGCTACCTAAGGCTTCTCTCAAGGCCTCATTACTTTATATTTTATTCTGCATAACAAATTTGTTTTTACTTGTTGCCTGCTCTCTTGCCCCCCTGCCCTTCCAATATTTGCATGGACAGGCTGCTTGTCTGTGCTGCATTGTTGGTTCTCTGGCTGGGCTAGCTGATGGGATGTTTCTGCAGTATGGGTGCTTGGACTTGGCTATCTTGTTCTTTCCTGAGTGTTGCTGAGCTGGGTCTGTACTGACAGACACGTTGTGTTACTGATATCTCGGTGCTGGTCTCTTTCTTTCAGAGTTTCCTGTATAAGGCGCTAGGAACGTCCTTAGCAGTTTGTAAGGACCTGGTCCACGTTAAATCACAGCTTCATCAATTTCTGAGAACAACAGATTATATGGAAGTCCCTGAGAGAGAGGTGAGGACTCTGTCCCTCTCCCCACTTTACCAAGTAATCCCTGAATGCTCCCTGTGGAGCTCAGCTCTGAATTGACCTGGGACAGATGCCATTTCACTTCATAGCCTCTTTATTGCTATTTCACTCAGCCCCTGCTCCCCATGTGTCTCACGCCTGACTGGCGCTTTACACCGCTTCAGGTGAAAGGAATGGACTCGTGGGTTAGATCCTAACCAGTATTTTTCTTGGGTGACAGGGAGTCATTTCCATCCTCGCATTCTCTGCTGAGAGCCATCTGGACCTCACCCTGAACGCACTTCAGGAGTTTGGGGCTGCAATGAACAAAGTTAAGATTCCTGGGTTCATCAGCCGCCTGAAGGTAAAGGAGCCAGGGGTTTCTCTCCAACTTCCTCTCCCTCTAAAGCAGGGGCAGCAGCCCTGGGGTAGCGTCTCCTCTGGTCAGCTAGCTTTGTCCCCCAGTGTATGCGTTCTATGTGATGCCTGCAGTTAAACAGAGAAGAGCACAATCTGGAGCTGGGGTTCTCTCAAATGATTTTTATCATCTGACGTCCCATGGCTTGAGCGCCCCTCCCATGCACAATGTGAGGGAACTACCTCAGTGGCTTGCATGGAAAAGCATTTAAGGTCTTTTTAGCGTTTTTTAAATCCCAGTTAGCAGCTGGAAATGAGGAGGTGTTGCAAGCAACATGTGGCCAAGCAACCTGCTTTAGGTAGACCACCAGTGGTCTATGGATGACAGTTATGGAACATCTGATTTAGAGCAGTGGTTCTCAACCTGTCCAGATTAGTGTACCGCTTTCAGGAGTCTGATTTGTCTTGTGTATCCTAAATTTCACCTCACTTAAAAATTACTTGCTTACAAAATCAGGCATAAAATTATTAAAAAGTATCATAGCACATTATTACTGAAAATTGCTTATTTTCTCACTTTTACCACATAATTATAAAAATAAATCAACTGAAATATAAATATTGTACTTGCATTCTTCGTAGTCTGCTGTAAAACTAGGCAAATATCTAGATGAGTTGATAAACCCCTTGGAAGACCTCTGCAGACCCTTAGGGATACACAAGTAGCCCTGGTTGAAAACCACTGATCTAGAGGCTAGAGCAGGAGACTAGGCCTCTGGGCTTCCACTGCTGGCTCTGCCATTTACTCACTGTGCAGCCTTAGGCAAGACATTTAGCACCTGATCTTGTACCCACCGGTGTCAATGACTAAGCTCCCGTGTACTTCACTCCTGTAGGTTCAGCATTTTAGGCTCTCTGTGTCAGAGTTACCTAGTGGGAATGATGGAGATACTAATCTCTCCACACCTCACAGTTATTATTATATTGCTTAAATACTTTTTGCAAGTGGTTTGAGATCTTTGGCTGAAAAGAGCTTTGCAAGTGCAAGCTGCTATTGCTGCTGTGAGGAATTCCTTGGTCAGCAGCAGATCAGAATTCCAAAGCAAAAGGAATCAGAAGAACTTTCTGATTGTCTAGGACTACCACCATGGGAAGAGAGGCAAGACTCGCAGCACCCTGATGCTGACCTACAGCAGCGTGGCTGTCCATGCTCCAAAAGACCAGCTTCTTTCCCGAGTAGAGGCAGACATCACAGGGAACATCCTTCTCCATTACAGAGCCAGTTGTCAGGTAAGAGCTTTTGCGTGATAAGTGTCACAGAACTCAAATTTAAAATTGTAATGGATGGAGCGTGAGCTGTCACATGTTGTATCATTTTTGTTGCTCTTCTTTGTATTTTCTCTAATTTTCTATATTCTTCTGAAATTCTGTAGACCCCAGCGACACAGTAATTCAGATGCAGTGACACTCAGGCTATTCAGAATAACACTCTAACTCCCCTAATATGGATGTGTATCTAGCTCTATCTTTTACTACCCAAGAGAGACTAGTGCTAGCCTGTATTTAGTTGATTTGCTGTCACGCTGTTTCTTGGACTCACTACTTCCCTTACCTCTTATCTGTCTTCTTGTTTGTCTGTGTGCTCCATTATTTCTGTTCGCCAGGTGTCTGACTGCTGGTCCTGACTCTCATCTCAGTGCAACCTCTCCACGTCACTTTGCCATTCAGTTCTGCCTTGTCTAACTGAGACTCTCACTTAGGCATTGCCAAAAATAGTTGAACCAAACTGAGATCTTCCAGTACTTCACAAATGCAAATGTTACGGAGGATGGCCCCTGATACTGACCTCTGCAGAACACCCCCTCTGCCTACATTTCCTGCCTTTTGGAAGATTTAACAATAGTGATTTCTCTCTGCTCCATATTCACCAGCCAGGACGTTTTGAGGTTGTGTGTTATGTGGGACTATCTACATTGCTAATAGCTGTTTTTCATTTCGTTTTTCAGGTGCTGGGCATCACTGTTGCGAACAAGGTACATTCCAAATAATCTGCCCTCAGCTTTTGCATTTTCTATACACAAGTTGCTTGTTTAAATTGCACAGAGCTTGGTTTCCTTGCTGCATCAAGCAGGAGTCCTGGCTGCTGTGGTGTAAGTGGACCTGGATTTATTTATTTGAACCTGGGTTTTCGCTTCTTCTGAGGTGGATGCAGAGCCAGGGTCCTGTACCTTCTGGGGTCTGCAGGCACCTCTCTCCTTCCCTGAGGCTAGATTTAATTCCTGATCTTTATCTTCTGGACTGTGGTTCTTCTCTCAGGTTCTCATCCACATCCTCTTGTTTCTCCTTCTGGATTATGTAGGACATGTACCTAAAATTAACCCTCATCCACAATGTCATGGAGATTAGCTGTGCCATCTTGGAGACCAGAGACTCCCAGGAGTTCGAATTCTCTTACAAACTGGAGCTCCTTGGCTACATGCTGGTGAGTGATTAGGCGTTTGTTGTCATGTAATAAGACTGGTTTTCCAGGGGGATGTTATTTTATCCATTGGCTGTGATTGTACTACTGCAGTCTCATGCGCTACCTGCATGGCACCCAGAATGCTGGGTCCACTCTGAGCTTGGCAAGGATGCTGACATCTTGTGGGCTGTAACTGGAAGGAACGGCTTGTGTCTGGTGAGTTCTCTTTCTGTCCTCTGTATAGCCTGCAGATGGCCCTACGGTTCATTTCTGAGGCAGAGAGCCTGCTGAGCACAGTGTCTGTTTATTCCAGGTCTGGCAGATGGCCCTGTTTCAGGGTGTGAGAGGACGGCCTCTCTGCCTTTCAAATCCATTTCCCATTTTTGATGTCCCTATTCATGCATTTCAGGACTTCATTAAAAAGGAACCACTGGATTCCCTGGCATCTCCAGTTCGCTACAAGGCAATTCTTGCCATTGAACATCTGAGGTAGGCTATTTTCTGCCATATTTCCTGGCACTGTGATGCCTTCTTATTTGTTAATTCATGAGTGTCAGGTTGGGAGCAGTCTAATGCCTGCAGAGTTTGGCTCACCAGGACCGCCCGGGGGAGCAAGTGGGGCATTTTGCCCCAGGCCCCGGGCACTGCAAGGGCCCCCACGAGAGTTTTTCAGGGCCCCTGGAGCAGAGTCATTCACTCCAGGGGCCCTGGAAAACTCTCACAGGGCCCGGGCCCCCAGAGCTTCTGCCGCTTCAGGTCTTCGGCGGCAATTCAGCGGCAGGGGATCCTTCCGCCCCGGGACCCACCGCCAAAGTGCTGGGTCTTCGGCGGCAATTCCCTGTCGCCAAAGACCCCAGGCCGCCTGAATCCTCTGGGTGGCCCTGTGGCTCACATGCTGCTTGTTGTCAGAGGTGTTGTCAGAAGCTACCGGTGTGGTGCTCTGCTCTCTCCTTGTTGGTATCACTCGGCTGCATGCGTGTGTTCCCTCTGTGTGCTGCCCCAGCTCTGTGCAGATAGCTGACACAGCAGACCCAAAGAGAACCCCCAATAACCACAGAGTCTAGTAAGGTACGAAGGCCCATCGGCCAGGTTTATTGCCGTATTGGATACAGTAGTAGTTCTCCACAGATTACTTAGTCTACCGAGCATACTACGAATATGTACCCACGGTCAATGGACTCGGCTCAGTTAGTGGCGGGACTTTCCACTGCCCCCTAGGCCGGACAAAGACACCGCCCCAAGGATGCATTCTTATACACAGGCACAAACAAGTTACACATCACTCCTGACGTATTGAGGTGCAACCCCTTTACGCAGTAAGGTGCAACCCCTCTACGTAGTAAGGTGCCACCTCTCATCTTGTACAGATTGGTTCGATCAAAACAATTCTATCCATCATATTACCCTTTTGCCCCTGTCATTGGGATGGGTCAGTCTGTTCCTTGTTATCTGTGTGGAATGTGCAAGTATGTGAATGTTCTGAACTCTAGTGTTCAGTACCTTTTAGGTATGTATCTTCTTGCAGCATCAGCCCTTTCCTTGCCAGTTTGTGTGAGCAGGGCCTGCCTCTGGCTCACAGCTTCACTTTGCTTTATATTAGCAAAGTCTTGACCATTACTTTAGTTGAGGCCTTAGGTCTCATACCAGGCCTCTGATACCAAGGTTTACATCTTAGGGCCTTCACTTACTACACTGCTCACCAGCAGGACTTTAGTTCTTAAGGATTTGAATGTGTCCATTTGGAGGTTTGTGCTTGAAAGACACAAGACTGGAGGCTGTGGGGCATGCAGTATAATGGAGCAGAGTTCATATGGGGAGGGAGGTGTCTGCAGGACTGACGCTAGGGTTTTGAGCGCCCTAGGCGGAAGGCAATTTCGCCGCCCAGCGCACTGGTCCCATGGCTCCAGTGGAGCTGCCGCAGTGGTGCCTGTGGGCCTCCACCCAAGCCGTGCGAGCAGCCGACCATCCGCAGGCAGCACTGCAGCAGCTCCATCCGAGCCGCGGACCAGCAGACCGCCCGCAGGCACGACTACGGCAGCTCCACGGGAGCTGCCTGCCACCCCCTCCGACGGCGCCCTGACCCAGGGGACACCCTGGGCTGCCGGCTCCCGCCGGCAGCTCAGACTCCCTCTCTGTCCTAGCAGCAGTGGCTGCTCAACCATTTAAAAAAGAATTGGGGGGCGCTTTTTGGCGTCCCCAAATCTCGGCGCCCTAGGCAACCGCCTAGTCCACCTAAACGGTTGCACCGGCCCTGGGTGTCTGGCTAGCTGGCAGGGGGAAGGAAGCTTGTGGGTTTCTCTAAAAAGGGGACTTGAAGTTTTAGCTTTACTTCTAGATGAGCCAATACTTAATAGAGGTGCAAAGTGAAGGGTTGTTTGCACTTGGGGTTCTAGATTGGGACAATCTCTAGTCATTGGACCCGTTTCTTTTACTTGGAGGTGGTACTGAGTCTAATGCATGACTTTTCTCTCTATCTCTCTTCTGCCAGCAAACTGAAACCATCTCTGACCTTGGAGGAAAACCGTGAGCTCCTTGATCAGTGCTTCAAAAGTTTATTTCCCCTTCCTCCCTTGGAGATGATGAAAAAGGAAGGCGAGACAGCAAAGAATGCTCTGCTTATACAAGTACGTGACAACAATTCTCCTCTGGCACCATCCACTGTATTTCTGCCCAGCAGGCACTGGGTGATGGCAGTCACACACGGCCTCCCTGGCAAGGCATAGTTAGCTTTCCCCGGCCCACACACACAAATGATCTGTGCTGAGCCTCACTCCTTCTCTTCTGGTTTCAGTCACTCTACGTGAGGTCCTTCGAAGCCCTTGGCGAACTAACGGAGACTTTGCTGGAGGGAGAACCAACCTCAGACTGGTTCCAGGAAATGTTTGAAGTGAGTAGACCATTGAACCGTGGTGGAGATTGTTTCTTCTGTTACAGCAGGGAAGAGTTGGCGATTTAGGGGGTCAAGCTTCTGTTGTGGAGGAATTTTCCACAATGGAGTGAATTTTAGGGAGAAAGCACCAAATTCTTCCTGGGCTAAGCGGGCATATGCCCCACTGAAATCCACAGAAGCTTCGCCATTTCATGCCAGGGCTGGATTGGGACCAAGTTCTTACAGTGTCGTTGACACTACTTGGAGCGGCAAGAAAATCACCCCTGCAGTAGCCAAATCCAAGAGAACCAGCTGAAACTGATCACTTCTTCTAAGAGGAATTCATGAATGTTGAGTTAGGCCCCATGTATGGAAACTCATTCAGAGGAGACTTCCTGTTCCTCAGACATGGACAGAATATCGTGAAGAGCTGAGGGGTGGGGAGTTTGATGCACCTTCAGAATAAAAATGAAGTTCTAAAAGGAGCTGGGCTGGGGCAGGGCCAGTGCAAGGATGTCTGGCGCCCTAGGCAAAACTTCTACCTTGAACCTCTCCCCGTGCCCCAGCCCTGAGGCGACCCCCCCCCTGCGGCAGCTCCCCACCCTTCGCCCTGAGGCACCCCCCCGTCCCAGCTCACCCTTGCTCCGTGAACAAGCACCGCAAGCCTGGGAGGCAGGAGAAGTGAAGCAGCCACGGCATGCTCAGGGAGGAGGCGGGGCAGGGGTGAGCTGGGGCGGGGAGTTCCCCTGCATGCCGCCCCCCCCTTACTTGCTGCAGGTGGCCCTCCCCACGCTCCTCTACCCCAGCTCCCTCCGCCTAAGTACCGGCGGTGACCAGGGCGGCCGAAGATCCAGCCGCCATAGTTGCTGCCGAAGAAAATGGCGCCCCCCAAATCCTAGCACCCTAGGCAACCGCCTAGGTCACCTAAATGGTTGCACCGGCCCTGGGCTGGGGGGACTTCTTTGCTCTTATTCAAATTAATAAAAAGAAATGCTCCTCTCTGTCATTCTGCCACTCAATGTGGGAGAAGTTGCCCAGGAAACAGACCATAGCAGCAGACATCAAACAGCATGCGATGTGCTAGACAGCTCCCATCAGACAGTCTACAGCAGACATCACACAGACGGGCCCAGATTCATCTCTCATGTAACTCCTTTGGCTTCAATCTGGCCCCTGGGACTTGTATATATTAGGGGCTCTTCCATTTGACATGTAATTCCTTTGCTCCATGGAGGTGAGATGCTTTGGAGAGGGATTTTAGTGACTATTAAACCTGTTTAAGAGGAACTTTGGGAGGGATTTTCTGGTACTAACTCTGTCCGTTCCCTTGCTCTACCAACAGCTCCTAGCGACATGGTTCAGTTCAGGGAAGGAGTGGGAGAGAGAAAGGGCCTTGCAGGCCAGCATGCAGCTGCTGACTGCCTATCAAGAGACAGTTCATAGCACAGTGAGTATAGCCGTACTCTTCCTTGAGCTGACTTCTCTGCTTCTATCAGATCTGACAATCAATGCCAATGCATGAAAAACTCTTCCAGGGCAGCAGCTGGGATTTCAAGGTGACTGAGATCCCTCTGCTTCCATAAGAGAGAGGTTTGCACAACAATGCTGTGACCACACTGCGGGCAGACTGCAAGAATTAGAGGGCAGACAATCCCCCAAACTGATGGCTTATTCTAGAATTAGATTCACCAAGTCAACAACAAAAGAGCTTCCACTCTAGTTAAGAAGATGCCAAACGCTTTCCCCTTTTGGCATTCCAGACCTTGGCTCCCATCTAAACATCCATGTCTTGGAAGAGAGGGGAGGGATAGCTCAGTGGTTTGAGCATTGGCCTGCTCAACCCCAGGTTGTGAGCTCAGTCCTTGAGGGGACCGTTTAGGGAACTGGGGTAAAAATCTGTGTGGGGATTGGTCCTGCTTTGAGCATGGGGTTGGACTAGATGACCTCCTGAGGTCCTTTCCAACCCTGATATTCTGTGTCTAATATAGTGAGGGGTTACTGAAAATCTGATTCACCACATGTGGGGTTCACTAATCATAAAGGCCCAGATACTTATCCTCAGGTCAATATGAATCTCAGGTCTTTCCCAAATATCATGCTGTTTGTTAAAAGAAAGAAGAGAGTTACAAATGGTTAAAAGATCAATATCCAGACAAGTGACTTTCAATGTTGATAGTTCAGGATCACAACAGGGATGGAATAAACTGCTAGTTTGTAAAAGTCTCTCTGGAATCATCCCAACAGATCAGAATCCAAAGGCAGCTTAGATGTAAAGTCTGTTAGTTTTTCCAGGCATTCTCCAGGTTATTCCAAATGATTATTTGGAAGATCTCTGTCCTATGGCTCACACTTTCTCTGTTCAAAGTTTAAGCAGACTAGAGATGATAGGATCAGGCCCAAGCCTTCCCTTTTATAGCTATTCTAGCAGGCTGACAAGCCTACCTCACAGAAATTGTCACAGAAGGACCTTCCCCCAATGCAGATGACTCGTTGTACTTTGCTTTGAAGATAATCTTCTATTTCCTGTGCATACACAGTAAGCTAGTTATATTCATTCACATAAGGTAATTAGCCGTTCTTCCATTATAACACAGATAGTTAAGCTGAAGATAATGTAGAAATGACTGATTTCCTGAAGTGTCTTACATCTTTGATTTTAAGGTTAACTGAACACCTTGCATACATAATTAAGGCAATTAAGCCATGAAAGGGAATTAGCATCTGCAAGCTAATTTGGTTACATTGTGAAACTTCTAACCGGGTATAAATAACCACAGACAAATACACTTAGCATCTATTGTTCCTTTTTGAATGAGTTGATGATTGCTAGTCTAATATATCTCTTTGAAATTCACATGCAAGTGAACTGTCTTGATACAGTAGAAGTGCCTTTTGTTAAGTTATTATGGGTCATACACAGGTTGACTGGTCTGCCAGTGTCACAAATGCATTCTTGGTTCTTATGCTCCCAGGATGCTAAAGCTGAATTTCTATGTAATCAGCTAAAAACATAAAACATAAGAGTGGCTATCCAGGATCCCCCATAAGAATGGTTCATCTAGCCCAGTATACTGTCTTCTAACAGTGGTGGGGGCCAGATGCTTCAGAGGCAATGAACAAAACAAGGCAATTGTCAAGTGAACCATCCCCTGTTGGACAGTCCCAGCTCCAGCTTCTGGCAGTCAGAGGTTTAGAGACACCCAAATCATGGCGTTGCATCCCTGACCATGTTAGCTAATAGCCAGTGATGGACCTATCCTCCGTGAACTCATCTAATTCTTTTTGGAACCTAGTTATACTTTTGGCCTTCACAACATCTCCCTGACAATGAGTTCCACAGATTGACTGACTGCATTGTGTGAAGAAATGTTTCCGTTGTTTGTTTTAAACCTGCTTCCTATTAATTTCATTGGGTGACCCCTTGTTCCTGAGTTATGTGAAGGGCTAAATAACACTTCTTTATTGACTTTCTCTACACCAGTCATGATTTTATAGGCTTTGATCATATTCCCTCATAGTCATCTCTTTTCCTAGCTGAAAAGTGCTTGTCTTTTTAATCTCTCCTTGTACGAGAAGTTGTCTCATACACTTAATAATTTTTGTTGCTCTTCTCTGTACTTCTTCCAATTCTAACATATCTTTTTTGAGATTAGGTGAGCAAAACTGCACGCAGTATTCAAGGTGTGGGGGTACTGTAGATTTATATAGTGGCATAATGATATTTACTGTCTTATTGTCGATCCCCTTCCTAATGGTTCCTAACATGTTGTTAGCGTTTTTGACTGCATGTGGAGCAGATGCTTTCAGAGAACTGTGCACAATGACTCTGAGGTCTCTTTCTTGAGTGATAACAGCTAATTTATACCCCATCCGTTTGCATGTACAATTGGGATTATATTTTCCAATGTGCGTTACCCAGTTCAGTACAGGAATCAGAGGCACAATGTTACCAGATGTGCCCGTTACTTTGGGTAGGCTCATTAATTAGGGTTATTCTTCTGGGGGCGGCGGGGCGGGTCTGTAATTCTATTAATGTGTTGCTTATGTCATTTGCGTGTTCATATGGAGCTCTGCTCCTTCCTTCTACAAGTCCCCTCCCAATGGAGCTACCCTGCAGGACCCAGGTTCCCCAGGGCTAATAACTAGAACTAGACGAACATGTGTACACACACACACACACACACACACACACACACACACACACACTAGCAGAGCAAGTCAATCAGCACTCCCCAGCTGATCCCCTTATATGTCCCTGTATTCAGTGGGCTGGGTTAAGCAGCACTTTCAAGCCGGTACCCTTATGCGCCCCTGGTCTCAATCGGCTGGGTTGAGCAGCACTTTCAGCTGCCCCCCACCTCCCGTTCTGTGCCCCAAGTTTAACACGTTCCTATCACACTTTCACATTACAATTGTATGGGTAGTAATCCACGTGATGAGCAAACTCCACAGTATTTTGGGGCACTACAGGGATCTTTAGCTTAGGCACAAGAAGTGTTGCTGCAGAGTAAATGAGGGAAGCTAAAAACACAAAAGAGCAAAATTCAGAGAGAGAGAGAGAGAGAGAGAAGCAACCAGCTGAAACATAAAAGTTATTTATTGAATCATAGTGATAACTACACCAGGAGGCCTAAACAAACATAACAGTTACATTTTAAAGGTTAATACCTGAGGTAGAAAAGAAAACAGAGAGAGAGAGAGAGATGGATCTCACCCACTCCATGAGGTTTGAACTGGTCGGGATTTCCAGGTGATGGTGGTAGCTCAGAGTCCTGAGTGCTGGAGACAGGCAGAGCCCCCAGCACGATCAGTCAGGAGATGGAATCCCAGTGGAACTGATGCAGAGTTTGGGTCTATACATCAGAACCTTACTTGGGCATAGGTAGAGGGTTTTGCAGAGAAAATACAATGGTTCAAGGGAGAACACTAGATTTGTTTATGGGTAAACTGATGGCTCAAGGGTTTTCTTTAGGCTAGACAATAGGAGCTAATCACTCTTGGCTATGGGTGTTGTTTTCTTCTGAGGAGCTCACAAGGCAACTAGGCTGCTTCAGCATTTTGGGATATGAGTCAAAGATTTATTACTAGAATTGGTCTGATAATTGCTGAGCTGGGTGTGTGCAGGCGTAGGTTCATTAGCATCTGGAGCAGGGATTCCCATGATTCAATGCGTTCCTGCTTTTCTGGTCCCAGAGTTCAGTGCGGTTCTCTGTTCTTCATTTTTTATGCTAATCCCTATTCCATTTTTCATGCAGTTGAGGCTAGGGGAGTTGTCTCTGTTCTTCATTCTGTATGCAAATGGAGATGTCTTAATCTTGTCACCCTTGTCAGGAGGGGTCTAGGTGTGTCTCCCCAAACCCTTCATTGTTCTCTGCAAGCCTTTTCTCTGATCGGTTTTGGTTCAAACAGAGACAGGGGTGGGGGTGTCCTTCATGAGTCACACAGGCTAGATACTGTGCCCTCGTTCCCCAAAAACACAGAGCTGACGGGTATCAACAATAAAGATGGCAAGTGAAGTCTAGAACAACTGGAGAACATTCATTCTTCATTCTTTTTTAATTAGACTCAGGAAACTTTTAATCAGTTTGGATCTGTGATTGGACAAATAGCACCATACAGCTGTGATTCACTGGCCACGTCCCGTCAGTGGGTGGTTGACTGTATCAGCTGCCTTCTCAGTATGCAAGGTGAGGAGACTATTAGCAGGTATAAGTAATTCTTCACCATAAGCAGGTATAAGTAATTCTTCACCTTCTTTCACTGTTGTAATGTCCATTTTTCTGCCTGTCTAGTTCTTTCTGTCCTGTCTATTGGCACTTAGATAATAGAGTGGTGGGCATCTTGTAAATACCTCATTAGAAGAGACAATTATGATGTGTAAAGAGCCTAGCACACTTCTGGGAACTATACAAATAATAAATGGTCTGCACCAGGTAGATAACTGCTCAGTTCCTTAGGGCTTGTCTACACAGGGACACTAAGGAAAGTTAATCCAAATGAACTAAAGGTGTAAATGTAAAGTGGAATTAAACACACGTGTGGATGCTCTGATTCTGAATTAATTATAGTGAATTACAAGAATTAAACTAACCTGAAATAAGGCCCCTTGAATTCTAAATAAATGTGTCCCCATAGATGTTTAATGAAGTTTAACTAATGCATTTTGAAAATAAATTTGGATTAGCTTTCTTGACTATCTTCATGTAGACAAGCCCTTGGTACTAAACATTTTCATTCTCTTTACCCTGCCACTGGCTGTATTGGAAGGGTTTCCTGGAATAATTCTTTAAACAAAAAGTTCTTCCAGCAGCCCTCTGTCATGAACAGTCAAAGCTATTGGAGTAAGTGTAGGCCATCTTCCCCTTTGTGAAAGAGTAGGACGGGGTAGGCAACCTATGGCACGAGTGCCGAAGGTGGCACATGAGCTGATTTTCAGTGGCACTCACACTGCCCAGGTCCTGGCCACCAGTCCGGAGGGCTCTGCATTTTAATTTAATTTTAAATGAAGCTTCTGGAACATTTTTAAAGCTTTATTTACTTTACATATAACAATAGTTTAGTTACATATTATAGACTTATAGAAAGAGACCTTCTCAAAATGTTAAAATGTGTTACTGGCACGCGAAACCTTAAATTCGAGTGAATAAATGAAGACCCGGCACAGCACTTCTGAAGGGTTGCCGACCCCTGGAGTAGGATATTCTTTTCACCTAATGGGATAGAGCTTGGTTATCATTTAAGGGCATTTCCAGTTAGGGTCACCAGACAGCAAATGTGAAACATCGGGACGGGGTGGGGGATCACAGGAGTCTATATAAGAAAAAGATCCCAAAATTGGGACTGTCCCTATAAAATCGGGACATCTGGTCACCCTATTTCCAATGATTATTAATCAGTCCTAAAAAACAGTGTTGCTGATTCAGAAACAGAATAAGGGACTCCAAACTTTTAAATGTACAACATAGAAATCCCAGCATTGTTTAGAAGTGACAGATGAGCCTGGGTTTCCTGCCAAAGTTTTTGTCCATCCCCATCTGTTTTACAATGAGAGTTTTGGTGGAGGGATTCACCTCTACATTGGAACCTCACACCTACCTGCATGAATTGTACTTGAATATGAGATTAGATTTAAATATTGAGAGCAGAGAGGCTACTGAAACCAGACACACCCAGAAAGCTGCTCCAAGCAGAATATGGTGCTTGTTCAATCCCGTATCAGTCACAGTAACATACCACTACTGTGAACTTTCAGACATTTAGGGTGTAATCTCGACTCCATTATAGTCAACAGGAGTTTTGCTATTGACTTTGATGGGGCCAAGATTTTACACTGTGCTGATAACAGCATAGCACATGGATCCTTCTGTATGAATGTCCATGCAGTAGAGGTTCAGTTTCATTAATCATTATAGTACTTTTTCTCCTTTTCTCCACTCCAGGCCAGCCCATGAACCTCGGGTCAGTGGAGGAGGAGCTGAGCTGTCTCCGTGAAGAACTAACAGCAGCTCCAGACCCTGAGGCTCTGTTTCAGGCATCTTCCAAAATGGCCAGGGTAACTGACTCAAAAAACTTGTGCAGATGTTCTAGTGACCAGGCACTGTTCATTTTACATTTACGCTTTCATGATGCCTTTCTGTACTTGGAGCAAGCTGTGGGCATGGGGCATTTGTTGCCTGTAACCAGCAAGATGATTTTCATAGATGTGTGCTATAAATGCCATGTAAAAACCAGATTCCGCAGAATGTTGCATGTGCATGAAAATGCGCATGCAGATGCACACACATGTACCTATCCAGCCATCCATGAGAAAAAACTGTGTTAGTGGAACATCAAGCTGAGAAACCACCCAGTCTTCATTCTGTCACCTTGCGGGTTTGCCTTAGCCTATATTTGTGTGCATGCCTCTCTTGACTTCATTTGATAGGTTGTAAAAAGATGCAGTGTATCTAAGAGAATACAAACTGGAAACTTGCCTCTTGCATATCCAGTACAGTGTTGTGCTAACAGTGCAACAGAGGCTTTGCCTTGAACCTGATATCATTAGTGTAGAATACAAAAATGTAGTATATAGACTATAGAAAGAATTTGAATCCCAAATGGCTAGCTGGACATAAGACTAATTAACAATATGCTGATTCATAGAACTTTTTCCATGGAGATACTAGGCCTCCATTTTTAAAAGTGCTGGAGCCAAACATCATTGCAGTCTCTCCTGTTTTTGCTTTGTTCCCAGGTTGTTAGTGAGTACTTCCCTTCCGAACAGGCTGCAGACTTTATTGAGGCCACAATGGATAGTATGCTGTCTGCTAACCCCACCTGTGCCACGGCAGCTGGGCTATGGATGAAGATCATCCTAAAGGAGTGTGGAGATGCCATGCTGGACCAGGTAAAACGGGAAACTGGAGAGGTTTTCTGCCTAAACTCTAGGCTTTTAGATCTTTGCTGTTTCTCCCCCTCGGACACAGAGTCGATTCCATCTCTGTTCCTACCCTAAGATAGGCAATGGCAGAATCAATAGCAGTAGACAGAAAGAATCCAAGGGAAAAGGAAGGTGGTTAATTATTTATTTGTCTAGCTTGTTGACACAGTATTCAGCCAAGAAAGGCTTGAAAAAACAGACTCTGGGGCAAAAACAAGAAGACAGAATGACTGGCACTTGGAGGCATCCAGTTCTTAGGAGGCCTATGGCTAAGGGCTACCTGAATAAAAATAGCCCTGTAGTCATTCCCAGTGAGTCTGGAGCCTGGGCTCTGAGACCCACCCTCTTGCCAGGTTTCAGAGCCTGGGCTCCAGCCCGAGCACGAACAGCAACACTTTTACACTGCTGTGGTATGTTTTTTTGCTGTGTAGACGTACCCTTTAAGAATAGAAGGAGGGATGGAGAAAACTAGAGTGTCTTTGGGATCAACTATTTATATGCTTTATTCTGGAGCCCAGTGCGTTAGGGCTAGATGAAAGGAGCACTCCACAAATCTTCTACCAAGGCTGGTGAAAGGCCTCAGGACAGGGAACCCTCCCAGCAGAAGTGCCATGTTTGCACAGTGTTTTGAAGATGTTAAGGGCTAGGAATGAATATGAGAGGTCATTGCCTGTTCATAGTCCCAGGCATTTGCACACTGTGTTTAAAGCACTTGCATGTTTTGTGCTTGTGGTTGTTTATGAACTCTGCATCCTTCAAGGCAAATGATCAGATTTGGCTGCTTAAATCACACCTGCAAAATCTGGGCAAGCAAAGCCTTCTTTTGTGCATGCGAACTGGTTTATTTAATGCATAGCTGGGCACCACCCCATTAACTTACCTGGTATGTATATGTGCGTGTGAGTGTTAATCTTTACAGCCAAGTGTGGGCAATTGTTGTGGGTTAAAGTTACGCGGATATATTTGAATGTTTGTTTCCTGAGGAATTTCGAAAAAAGCAGCAAATGGCTAAATAAAGTTTTTGATTCTGTAGACTGAATAGAGAGAAAGAAAAAGGGACATTTCTTTTTGGTTTTGTTCCTTCCAGGTGCCAGCTATTCTGAATATAATATATAGCCACATGCTTAGTATCAAGGAGGGCAGCTTGAGGCAGTTCCTTCTGGAGGCAGTGTCCATTCTAGCTCATCATCATCTAGAGGCAGTGATCTCCAGCCTCCTCAGAAAACGTCTGCCGATGAACCGGTATATACCGCTACCTATTGCAGTTATCTTGGTAAAAGATCGATCCCACAGCTTTACTGGGAGCTATAGGGCTCATTTAAGCAGCAGACAGTTTGGGATAATTCCTGACGGTTAATAGCCTGGGTCTTTCTGCAGGAAGGTCCAAGAGCATGTTAAGTGGGGTGCGGAGAGAAATTAAGTGTCATACTGTTTCCATTAATTCATAACTTCTTTGACATCCTAAAGACCGATCCTTACTAGTATAACTGGAGTGGATTGTTGGAAACATCTACTTCTCTAGCAGAGCCGGCTCCAGGGTTTTTGCTGCCCTAAGCAGCAAAAAGGAAAAAAAAATGCTGTGATCGCGATCTGCACCTCTGCCACTGCCGCTTCGTCTTCGGCAGCAATTCAACGGCTGGTCCTTCGCTCCGAGAGGGCAAGTCCGGCGCTTCTATTTAGGTCATCTAGACAGTAGTCTAGGGCGCCAGGATTTGGAGGGCGGCAGACTGCTCCGGTGGACCTGGTCCCGCGGCTCCGGTGGAGCATCTGCAGGCACGCCTGCGGCAGGTCCACCGGAGCCGCGAGACCAGCGGACCCTCCGCAGGGATGCCTGCGGCTGGTCCACCAGAGCCGCAGGACCTGCAAGCCGGCCCTGCGCCTAGGGCGCCAAAAACCCTGACACCGCTCCTGCGAGAGGGAGTGAGAGACCAGCTGCCGAATTGCCACCGAAGACCCAGACATGCCGCCACTCGCCATTGGCCACCCCAAGCAGCTGCTTGCTGGGCTGGTGCCTGGAACCTGGCCTTGCTCTCTAGACACCTGAATTGACCTCACTCTGGAAATTAGCAGTGGCTGTTGATTTCCTGGTAGCATGACAGCTTCAAGTCCAATCACTGGCTGATTACAAAGAATAGGGGCAATATTATCATCAGGGCTCCGCTTGGTATCAGTGAGGGTGTGGCTGCTAGAATAGAATTGCCATCCTTGGTATTTAAAACTGAGCTGGAAGCAGATCCATGATTTCATTTAAAGATTCCCAACTGAGTTATCAGTTACCAGAATCTAAGACCATAAGAACGGCCATAGTGGGTCAAACCAAAGGTCCATCTGGCCCAGTATCCTGTCTTCCAACAGTGTCCAGTGCCACATACCCCAAAGGGAATGAACAGAACAGGTAAATCTCAAGTGATCCATCCCCTGTTGCTCAGTCCCAGCTTCTGGCACACAGAGGGTAGGGACACACTTTGTAAAGGGGACCTAAGATGGCTCTGAATATTCGTTCTCATAGTTGTATGTCCAGTTAGTAGGAATGTGGCTTTTCTTTCATTAACTTGCCTTCCAAACCCTAGATCTTTGGAAGCCACATACTCATAGGTCCATATTTACTGGGAAGTGGGAAAACAGGAACTGAGGTTGGCGCTCTGAGTCCTGTCCTTCTGAAGTCTAGTATTAATGGTTAGGCTGCAGTAAGACTATGTCACTTAACCTAGTTCTGTAACTGGAAACTCCAATATTTAAACAGGAAGAGCATTAAAGGAGGATAGCACTCCTAACTTTCTCATCATAGGCAAGGAGATAATTTGGTCTTTACTTAAATATGATGCATTCCGTCTGAGCCACAAAAGTGTCCAAGGTTTACATGTAACTTCTGTTAAATTGCAGTGACACCACTGAACTGTGGAGATCTCTGGGGGAAGACCCCTTGCTTGCCACTCAAGTCCTACAGGTCCTAATAGAAAAAATAAAGACTTCAACAAGCCAAGAAGGAAGCGTCACCTCAGAGACTGAAACTGACAGGCATTTGGCAGCTGCTGAACCTCTCTCAGTAAGTTAGGTGACAGACACGTCTTTCAGGCTTTCCTCTGCCCTGTGACAATCCTGCTGATGGAAAGCTAGAAATGTGGTAGAATATTGCTGTGTGGGCACTTCTCCTCTGATGTACTGTTTCCCTGAGTCCAGCTCTGCTGTCTGTGGAACAAATACGGCAGGTTTAGAGTACGTGGCTGATTTACTTAATAACATCTGGCAATAAGAAAGTCTTTGAATCAGGTTTCTCACAGTGCTTTGCAAATATTCCTTAGGACTCACAACATGCCTTGGTAGGTCATACACATTTTTATAGACATGGGAAACTGAGCCATGAGTTAAGGGAGTTGCTCGCAGTCATTCAAGTTACTGGCAGAAGTGAGAATTTAGTAGAGCAGATATCAGAAGGGGAGAGAGGGCGTGATGGTGTTGGGAGGAGATCTCATTTTTTACCATGCTTTCCTTTCAGGCAACATGTGCCATCTTTCAGGTGGTGTCAGCACTGCAGTCGAGCAAAGCCGTGCAGGAGCTGCTCCCAGAGTTGTTTCCTGTTCTCCTGCAGCAGGTCAGCCGAACCTTAGGCCAAAAGATGCCTTTGCCAGTGATCAGCAGCCCGAGCCTAGGCCAAAGAGACCGACAACATACTGAAGGCAACCCTTGCCGGTAATTAGAAGGAAGGAAGAGAAACAAAGAGAATTCCAATAGAGTTGTGTGACACTCCCCAGGAGTTCCCAAGATTATGGTTACACATATAATGAAATCATAACATGCTCCTAGAGACTAAACTTAACCAACAGGGTTAACCTCCTGTCTAAAGATGTTTCTCACCCAAGCCTGATAGTGACCCCGCTGTCCATCTACTTCCTAAGTGAAAGATGCCAGAGTGTCTTCTTTGTCCCTCAAATATACTAGAGCAAACCTTTGATGTGTACCCCAAAATTGGGTCCCCACCCCCTGTTACTTTTCTTTCTTTGAAGTTCTCACAGTCCTTCTGAACTGATTGTGAATCCTACATGCTTAATTTACATGTAAACAAACAGGTAGGAGAAACATTTCTTGCCTGAAAGAAAACCATTTTTTCAGCTTTTCTGGTAACTAGTCCCTAGACACAGATCATAAGAATGTAATTTTCAATGCATATGCGTGGCTCTTTACACAGCATCTGTAAGCATTTCACAATGATATTGGTGACATGGGCTTTTATTTGAGACTCATATGGCAATCTTTTAGTGAACTAGAATGTACATACCAGACCACTCGGCACCCACTTTCTGTGCCCCTCCCCAGTTAACACTAAGAGATTCCTGTATCATCAGTTGACTTCAGCTCTGGTAGCCCATTAATGTACATTTCCCACCAACCTCACAACATTATTAGTTTCTATTGTTATTGTGTTTCTTTATTCCGAGCCAACAAGGTGCTCAAATTACAGACTTCCTGGTTTTATAATGTCTCTGACTTTTCCTCGGAAACCAGGATCTAAATTCTGTTCATGAATGGGCAGCAGGTATAAAATAAACATAAGGAAGTACTACTTCACACAACACACAGTCAACCTGTGGAACTCATTGCCAAGGAATGTTGTGACAGTCAAAAGTATAACTGGGTTAAAAAAAGAATTAGATAAGTTCATGGAGGACAGGTCCGTCAGTCGCTATTAGGCAAGATGGTGAGGGATGCAACCCCATGCTCTGGGTGTCCCTAGGCCTCTGACCACCAGAAGCTGAGACTGGACAACGAGGATTGGATCACTTCACGATTGCCCTGTTCTGTTCATTTCTTCTGAAGAAGCTGGCATTGACCACTGTTGGAAGACAGTGTACTGGACTAGATGGACCATTGGACTGACCCAGTAAGGCTGATCTTATGTAGTGGCCACAGTGAGTCAGGTTTTCAAGCATGGGTGCCTAAGTTTTGTCCACAAAACTTGAATTTGTTCCCATGGATGGCTACCTAGCTGTGTGATTGCTGGCGCTGCAGACACAAGTGTATATTCTACTCGTGCTGTTGGCCCATGCGCAGGACAGATTTAGGTACCTCTATGTGATGCGGTGGTATGCTATGCCCCAGCCTCTTCCATGAACACAGACTGCTCGAAGTCCCTCCAAAGTGTTCTCGGGATGCCGGCTCCTGAGATCCTGGTGGTCAGGGATCTGCTGACTGTTTGACCTCAGTGGATGATCTTCAGTCACCTTTACTCTTGACTTTTTTGTTTTCTCTCTCCTCCCTCTTGTCTCTCAGGGGACTTCTCCATCCTCACCTTCTCTGTGGCTTGTACTTTCGTGTCTAGGTTCCTCCAGCTCCTTTACATATATTTCCTCTTTACCTGGCCCTGCAGGTTTTAGTTCCACCCTTCTAGGCCTCCACACATGCCTTGGTGTCCCGGTTAGAAAGGGATCCCAGTCCATGCCCAGCAGAAGGCAATGGGGCAATCCATCCACTGCCCCTACATGCTCCTGCCTAAACTTCCCCTTGATCTCCAGAGTCACCTCTGCCATTGGGCAGAACGTATTGTCCCCATGGACATATTCAGTTTTGATCCTACCTCTGGGAAGTATCCAGTGGGGTTTCACTAACTCCTGCCTGATCAGCAAACAGGATGAAGCTGTGTCCATTATTCCCTTTGGTGGCTCCTCCCTACCCATACCGGTATGGTAGCTACTTTCTTTTTTCTTCCCTGCCTGGGAGTCTTGTCCCTGCCACAAAGCTGTGCAAATTCACAGTCCATTTTAGGACAGTCTCTTTTTAGCTGTCCTTCACGTCCATGTCAGAAGCACACTGCAGGCCGAGCTCCCACTACAGTTCCTTGAGGCTCCTCCCTCTTCTTCTTGCTGCCCTTCCCATCTGGAGGCACTCTGCTCCTTCTCAGATCTAGTCCCTTAAACCACTGGCTCACTCTGGGAATGTCCGTCTCTGCAAATGCCTCTGTAACTTTAACTGGCTGGCGCCACGTAACCCATACTCAAGTATGCTCAGGGAGACTCTGAAGAAACTTCCAGAATCTCCCCCCCAGTTTGAGTATCTGGCCTTACCAGTGAGTGGCCCAATCTTTCAATTTCTATCCAAATGCCCAGAAGGATAATCCCTCAATCCATCTTTCAACTCTCCATTTCTGGCAGTACTTTTCTGTGGACAGGCCCCACCTAGTCCAGCATGGCTGCTTTAATCATGTCATAATCTCTTGCTCGCTAATCACTAAGAGCCATATATGTGCTTCCCCAGTTAAATAGGGTGTCAGTCAAAGGGCCCACATTGTTCTGTCCCTATGAGTTCTCACTGCTGCTCCTTTAAGAGTAACCAAAACCACATCAGGGTTGTTTGCATGTCTCATTTTACAGAGTCTGATCTCCTGTGCTTGGTTTCCATTTCCTGTCCCAGGACTTGCCAGACTTTGGAGGAGTTGTTGCCAGATCTGGGCTTGCTCCTATATCAATTCTTGAAGGCTCTTTTGCTGTTAAACCTACCAGGCAAGCAAAGGCTGTTCTTCTGCATGGTGGGATTGTTGGAAGGTCTGTAGGGTATTCTCAACCAGGCCAGTTTTAGGGGGTCTGCCAAGCAGGGCTGGCATTAGACTAGTTGGGGCTCAGGGCAGAAAGCTGAAGCTCTGAGCCCAGCCAGGCTGGAGCCCTGAAGCCCAGGACCTGCACTAAAGTCCCGAGCCCCTGCACCCTGTGCAGTTAAAATCCAGAGCCAGGAGCCCCAAACTCTGATGCCTGGCAGGGCCGAGGCCTGGAACGGGGCCATGGAGTATTTATAGCATGTTGGGGATGGGGGGAGGCTCAGAAACAGAAAGGTTGAGAACCCCTGTTCTACACTTCTCTTTGCTGCTTCGCCATCCATTTCAAGGTGTTCCCTCCATCACCCGGACTGCCAAACCTCTACCCTGGCTTCTCCAGCAGGCTCTCCATTTGCATAGATAACAGGGAAATCCCTGACCAGCCCCGTGCTGTGACAGAGAGGGCTGTTGCACCCTTACATCTTCTACAAACCTTGAGACTTTCTTGTTTGTAAGCATCAACGTATAGTCTATTTAATCCCCCTACCAATACATAGCACCTTTATCTTGTATCTCAACTTTCTAAACTCTTCTCCAAAATGGGGAGTAAGGTATTTCCACTCAGAGACCTCATTTTGTCAGGCTCTCTCAGCTTTTTCTCTTTTTGTTTCTCTTAGGGTGACCAGACAGCAAGTGTGAACAATCAGGACAGGGGGTTGGGAGTAATAGGCACCTGTATAAGATAAAGCCCCAAATATTGGAACATCTGGTCACCCAAGTTTCTTTCTCTATCTGTTCCCCTCAAAGGGCTCCTGCCCATGTCCTTTTACACAGTTTCCCTGTTAATGGAATGATTGGTTCCATGACTCACTAGCCCCAGTCAGACCTCGTAATCAGGTACACCTCTGACCAATTAGGCCTTCTGTGAGGAACTGAATTAGTACTAATGGTCACCAGAATGCTGACTCAAGTGCAAACCCTTAGCACTCTGTCACATCATATCTGGAGATATCACCCCAAAATGTCCATTAGTGATCACCACACTCTGTGCCCCCAGTTTTTGGGTCATGATCATGTATTTTTTCCATATCATTGTAGTCTTAGTGCCCATGCTCCATGCAGAAAGGGAAAAATGACTGCAAAATTTTGTCCCTAGCAAAACTAGTTATATGAGATGTATGAGACTGAAACTTACCTCCCGGCATCAAGTCCTTCCAGGAACGCTGCTGTCCAGGATATTGCCAATGGATGAACTGTCGATGAACAGCAGATTTGACAAATAACTGGGGTTTCCTGACTCTGTTCAGGCTGCACCTTCCTACCAATTGCTGCAGTTCTGTGCCTCTCTTTCCCCAGGTTTTCTGTCCAAGCATTAGAATCTGTGCTTTTCAAAGTTGGGAATGCGAGACTGATGAGAGAACTCAGGGAGCAGAGAACTTGGATTCTGCTTGAAAACCCCCAGACTCACCATGAGGGAGTGTGTCTGCTGGTGAGGTAAGAGATCTAGGAGGCATCATTTTATCCTTGGGAATCAGTAGCAAATAAAGTGGCTGAGAGGGAACCTCCAGTTTATAGCTTTGTGGGGGGTGCCCTGGGTGGAAACACACAGCTCCCACTCATAGATATCAGAGCAGTCTGCTCAGAGCAGCTGAGTTTTTGAAGTGTGCAATCGACCCCATAAGCAGTTTCTTTTGCCTTCCAGCGTTCTGCTAAAATCTGAACTAGTAACACCTGAGATCATCCAGAACCTCCTCCCCTGGGTGAATTCCCCGACAGAAAACTACCGAGTCACGGGCACAGCTTTCCTTGCCCAGGTAAGACAGCGGGCTCTGAAGAGCAGTTTCACCATTAGACCATTGTCTGTTTGCCTTTCTTTCGGGAGTTGTACAGTTCAGTTCATAGGAGTAATTGTCATTTTAGATAGTAGAATGGGTCCCCCTTTATATGGAAACCTGACAAGGAACTTCATTCTACCTTTCGGAGTCGTTCTCTCTCTGATATTTATATTGCTGTCATTGCCTATACTAGCTACACAACCACAGGGGCTGGCTGAGAGAGCTACAGACAGAGTTTGGATTCCTGGAACTCTTCTGCCAAGTCCTAGTGCTGATACTAACCAACAGCTCCTGATTTTGGTTTAGCTCAGCAGATCTTCGGAATGAACCTAGTGTCTTAATACTATAAAACATGCAACATACAAATACATTCACATCTATCATAGGTTCTCATTACTGTAGTATCTGAGTACCTCAAAACTCATTAATGTATGTATGCATCCCCACAACACTCCTGGGAGGTAGGGAAGCACTCTTATTCCTATTTTACAGGCAGGGAGCTGATACACAGAAGGGCTAAGTGATTTGCCTAAGATCACCCAGGAAGTCTTTGAGGGAACAGGAAATGGAAGCTGGGTTTCCTAAATCCTAGGCTAGTGTGATAACTGCTGGACCATCCTCTCTTTCCACCTCCTTCCTCTAAGATCTGCATCATATTTCCCACTTATGCTAAGCAACTATCTTAGGGACTCATCTGGTTCTAAGCAAAACAATCGATCTGTGCCTGGGATGGGCTGTACCTGGGCTTTGAGGCTTCTTATAAGATGCCCCATGGTCCTACTACACCCTGCCCCAGGAAAAGAGCCACAAATCTGGGTCTGTCTAGAGAGGCCTCGTGAAAGCAGCCAATCAGAGCCCATCAGGCTCAGCTAAAAGGAGCTGCAGGGCCTTAGCGGGTCAGTTCCTGGCAGGAACTGGAGGGGAAGAAAAGATGCTGCTCTCTGGCCACCGAAATTCAGGGGATAGCCAGAGTTTGATTCTTGCAGCATTTGCTTAAGTTGGGCTTGCAGGAAGAGAGTCCTTAAGAACTTTAACCTTGAGGTGAGGGTGAAGCTAAAAGTGGCCGGTAGGAAGAAGCAACAGTGAACTGAAATCAAGCAGTGCCTAACTACTGTTTACAGGGTCCATGGTTTGGATCTCAGAGTTACGGGCAGGCCCAGGTTCCCTTATCACTTACAGTGCCATAAGCCTCAGGAAGGGGACAATGCTTATGGAGAGCTTGAACAAAGGGTAGAATTTCAAGGACCCAGAGTTGGGGCTGGAAACCCTAGTGAGGGCAGTGGGACTGTTCTTGAAGGGGTTCATTTGGCCTTTGGGACTCAGAGAGAGGCCTGAGCCACAGAAGACTCACTGAGGTCGGCTGGCAGGGTGCACCAGAGGTGAGAAAAGGACTGTGGTACGAGACCCAGCCACTCAAGAGGTGAGTGGATCCCTATTATAGTGCCCAAAAGGAAAACTGCATGGTTTGAAGACATTTCTCATTTGTGTGGAATGATAAAGTTACAGTGTGTTATGTGGCAAGTGTCAGAGGGGAAGCCATATTAGTCTGTATCCACAAGACTGTGGCTGTAGGAGGACTCCTTGTTGTTTTTAGTGTATTCCATGTCGGCTCAAATTCTATTCCCAATCTTTATGATCATATTGGGGCTAATGGATGTGTTGATTTTATTTCAGCTAATGAGTAATCCCATGCTCAGGGAGAAGAAGTTCCTTAAGAGTGTCTTACACATCTTGGAAGAAAGGTCACAGGATAGGAACAGCATTGTCCGTCAGATGGCTGTAAGAGGCCTGGGAAATATAGTCGATGGGGCGCCTGAGAAGGTATGAGAGATTACTGAATAGGATGCAACATAACTAGAGAAACCAAGGGAAATAATTGTTCAGAGTTTACAGAGACTGCACACAATGCACTAGGGCAAATTCTGTTCTCTCCCATACCCTAGTAACCTTTTTGCAGTCAATACAGATCAAGCTGGCTCCTTTGGTAAGCTGGGCATAACTAAACAATGTGCACTTTAATATGACCATATGTAATGTATACATCTAGGAAGAAAAAATGCAGGCCATACTTACAGAGTGGGAGTCTCTATCCCAGGAAGCAATGACGCTGAAAAAACACTTGAGTCATGGCAGAGAATCAGTTGAACATAAGCTCCCAATGCCAAGCTGTGGCCAAAAGGGCTGAAATGATCCTTGGAGGCATAAACAGAGGAATCTTGAATCAGAGTAAAAAAGTTATTTTCACTCTGAATATGGCATTCATGTGAGCACTGCTGGAATACTGTGTCCAGATCAGGTGTCCACAATTCAAGAATTATGCTGATGAATTAGAGAGGATTCAGAGAAGAGTCACAAGAATTATCAAAGGATTGGAAAATAGACCTTTAGTGATAGATTCAAGGAGCTCAATCTATTTAGCTTTGCAAAGAGAAGGTTAAGGAGTGAACTGAGGGCCATCTATAACTACTCACATGGGGAACAAATTTTGGTAATGGGTTCTTCCCATTAGCAAGCAAAGGTATAACAAGATTCAATGAGGAAAAACGAAGCTAGACTCATTCAGACTGGGAATAAGGCATCCATTTTTAATGGTAATTTTAATTAACCATTGGAACAATTTGCCAACGGTTGTGGTGGATTCTCTGTCACTAGCCATTTTAAAATGAAGATTGGATGTTTTTCTAAAAGATACACTCTAGTTCCAATAGAGACTATTTTGGGGAAGTTCTGTGTTAGGCAGGAGGTCAGACTGGATAATCACCCTGGTCCCTTTTGGCCTTGGAATCTAAGTAACTAGAAATCTAGTAATAGGATTACACAGGTGTATTATGGCACCGAGTTTGGCTCGTTGTAGCTAGCACCTGGTCTGAAATATAGCTATAGGTCTCTGGGGTGAGAGGGGGTTGATGAAATTCCCACAACTTCATAACTACTAAAGAAAGCTTCTTAGAATTGTGATCAGTGATAATTGTTCTTTAATATCATCTGTTTGTCCAGGTGAAAAAGCACAAGAAGTTTCTTCTGGACATACTGATCGGGGCCTTACATGACATTTTCAGTTCTGAAGTCATTGGCGAGAGCATGAAAGCACTGGCCAAAGTCCTGAAGGAGCTGAAAGAGAAGGACATCGGTTCTTCCTTCAGAGACCTCACCCAACAGATCAGGACCTACTTTGACGATGTATGTGAACAGAACTCTCCAACCTCAGTTCAATCAATCTTGATTAGACTCCAGGGCCAGCTCTAGCGAAAACGCCGCCCCAAGGACGGTAGCATGCCACGGGGGGCGCTCTGCCGCTTGCCAGTCCCACGGCTCCGGTGGACCTCCAGCAGCCGTGCCTGCGGACGGTCAGCTGGTCTCACGGCTCTGGTGGAGCTGCCACAGGCATGCCTGCGGGAGGTCCAGCAGAGCCACCTGCCGCCCTCCCAGCAACTGGGAGAACACGCCCCGCGGCATGCCGCCACAAGCACGTGCTTGGCATGCTGGGGCCTGGAGCTGGCCCTGTTAGACTCCATTTACGATGTGTGATGTGGACTCCCTGGACATTGCTCATATCAGAGTGAAGAGATTTTAGGCCCTAGGGAAGAGAGGTATTTTATGGAGGAGGAGAACATTAGGAGGATGGGGATGACATCTCTGCTCCCACAGTCTCACCCTTCTGTTCTTCTTTATTGCCACTGATAACCTCAAAGAAAGTCTGAATATTAGATTAGGTAGCTAGATAACCATGGAAAAGGGGGTTACAGAGTGCAATAGAGAGTATTGGGCCTGCTCTATACCATTTTTATATGAGAGGGTTGGAATGATAATTCTGTTTAGCAGAGAATTTTGAGATTTCAAATTTTGGTTTTGTTCCTATTTGTGGGAACCCCTCTCCCCAAACTTCAAAACTCCTTGTGAAACAGAATTACTATTCTCAGCCTAGCTCTATTGGAAGCCTTGGCCCAGAGCAGTCTGCTCTCAGACTGTCCCGGTGCTGGGAACCTGAGAGCTAGAGGTGCAAATTTGAGAGCCAGGACTCCCAGGGTCATAGAATCAGAGAACACTAGGGTTAGAAGGGACCTTAGGAGGTCACCTAGTTCAACCCCCTGCCCAAAACAGGACCAATTCCCAGCTTTTTACCCCAGTTCCCCAAATGGCCCCCTCAGGGACTGAACTCACAACCCTGGGTTTAGCAGGCCAATGCTCAAACCACTGAGCTATCCTTCCCCCTGAAGCTGGGGGCCTGGAAGTCTACAATCCCAGTCAGCCTGCCAGATCGGCTGCCAAGGAGCTGGATGAGTGCACTGGCAAGACACCAGGCAGGTTTCTAAGGACCCCTGCCTGGCTTCCAGAGGAATTTCATCAAAATTGAACTGGCTCTAAAATATTTTCATGAATCAGCAAATTCAAACAAAAAATTGGTTAATTAAAGTTTTTCCAACTAGCTGTAGTTGGAATCATTCTACTTTAGCATAGAAGAGATGGCTGTGTGAGGTGCGTGATGGGATTATCCCTTACTTATCAAGTTGTGGGGTTTTCTTGGCTGTAGGAGGATGATGCCCTTCGTTCAATGGCCTTTGTCCTATTTGGCATCCTGGCTCAGTTGACAAAAAAAAAATGGAAGGCCTATTTCACCGAGCAGGTTCGAAAGAGCTGGGTCACACTTCTGCTGCACCTGCAAGACCCAAACCCCCAGGTTTCAATGGTAAGACTGACAGTGACTTGTTTACTAAGCCAAAGAAATCTTCCTCCCAATGCCAGGGGAGCTCTGCTATTCCTGCCTGCCGTGGAGGCCCAAATTCTCCCCTCAGTTCATTGCCCTCCTGCTGAGTCAGTTCCAGCGAGGTTGGTCCATGGCTGCTTCATCAGAATCCAAGATAGGTCATGGGTCTGAACCCTACAGGTCTCTGTTCCTGTCTGTCTCTGCACCCCAGGTCCCTACCTCCCCAGAATAGAGGACAGACCACAGCTGTGCCTGGTGAAGCAGCTTTCATCGGTATAACTGTTCCCAAAAGACATTGATGCTACCTCCAGGTTTCAGTGGAAGCTCTCCCCTCTATTAGTCATTCCTGCATGTTTCTGCCAATTACATCCAGATGAATCCCTTTTTGTCCTGGAACAGATGCGCAGTCATGCAGATGAGTTCCCTTTGAATGAACACAACACTCGGTAGGGAACAATTCAATGGCGTGACACTCTTTTTCAGAAATGCAGAGCTACGTTTCACCTCTGTTTCCCGTTTTTGGGACTGAAGAGATTCCAGCATGCGATTAGTAAGCACCTTGGTGGCACAGACGAGCTGAATCCTACAGAGCTCCAGGAGGACATTTGCAGACACCTTGTGAGTGAGCTGTTGAACTGTGTGAGATTATTGACTGGAGTGGCTTGTGGTGGTGTAGAGGGGTGTGTTGGGGGGGATGTGTGATGGACAATGTAAATAACTGCAAGGGTGGGATATATGAGGGAAGGTGATGGGAAATGTAAATCTGCCCCAGATTCCCATTTTTCCCACTTCTACTCAGCCACCTGTTCTTTCCCTTACTTACCTGTGGTTCGTAAAAGCCTGTGCTGGCAGTCAAAGGGCACTTCTAGCCAGAGAGAGCTCATGTGTCCCTGATTTCCTCTAGGCCAAAGAGAATGCAGAACTGCTGGAGAACTTATACAAAACTACCCTCATGTACTTCTACAGCAGCTGGGAAGGGATCCGGGCAGCTGCCGCCAAGTTAGCTGGTGAGAGATGATGCCCAGTGTCCCTTGTGATATTCCTATTGAGGGAGATAGAAAAAATCCCACTGTGTAGCACTGAGCTGCCATTGTGCTCTCTGTGCCTCAGCTTCCCACCCATAGATGGAGATGTTAATGTCCCTACCTCTCCAGGGTGGTGGTGGGAGGAATCATTAGTTGCTATGAAGTGCTTCGGGATTGTTGCAGGGAAAGCACGGTGCAATCATTTCGCAGTAGCGGCTGGGACACCATCACGTAGGGCATGGTTACACTTTGAGCTGGGGGTATAATTCCCTGCTTGATGAGACACACCCGCACTAGCCCTGCGTGCTAAAAATAGAGAGTAGCTGTGATGGCAGGAGGTTCAACCACCCCAAGTATGATCCCATCCAAACCCCAAAGTCTAGTCTCAAGGTGGCTGCTCCTCCCACTGCTTGTGCTGCCTTAGCTACATACGAATTGTAGCATGCCAGCACTGCCAGAGCTAATGTGGGCTCGTCCCATTGCACTGGGAGCGATACCCCTAGCTCAAAGTGCAGACCTACCCAGTGCCCCTCACTGCGACTTCATCACTGGGAGGCATGCAGCTCACCTCCCCATAGCGCCTGCTGTTTCATCTTCCTGGCCACAGCACCTTGTCAAGGAACCATTAGGTTCCTCCTCTTTGGCCCTGTGCCCTCTTCTCCCTAGCACACCCATGTGAGACAAGCGGGCATTGTGGCTCATCTAAGGCTCACCTGTCAGTCACCTTGTGAGATCCCTGCTTAGAACTCACTCATTCCTGGTCCCAGTCCTTTGCTCAGACCACTAGACCAAGACACTCTCTTAGTATGTCTTCAATAACTGACTGCAGTGGCAAGAGGAGCACAGATTGTTTCAAGCAAATG
Organism: Gopherus flavomarginatus; assembly: GCF_025201925.1. Lineage (NCBI taxonomy): Eukaryota > Metazoa > Chordata > Testudines > Testudinidae > Gopherus > Gopherus flavomarginatus. Next base: position 5,363,897 of record NC_066632.1, on the reverse strand, counting down.
GGGTTTCTGTAAACAGTCTTTTTTTTAAAATGTCTCTCTCATTCTCTTCAGTGTGGACTCTAACCTGCTCCAGAATCCTCTTGCCCACAGCTCACCCTTAGGCCCACAGTAAGAGATCCCAAAGGCCTGTCTAGGGGCTGTCAATATCACTTTGCACTCAACAAGGGAAGGTTTTATTATTGTTACTGTTATTTATTTTACATTTTGTATTTAGGCTTCATCCGGGAACACACAGACATGCAGCGTATGAAATGGCTGGACCTGGAATATCTGCTGATGTGTAAGTAATAAATACAGCTGAAGTCCTGTTCATTAGTGAGTTGTTATAAAGGAATTTAGCTGACAAGTAGCAGTACCCGATACCACTGGTGCAAAGTGCATCAGTCACACATCAAAGGACAAATTCACTCTTGCCCAGTAGAAAGTCAGCTTTAATTTCCCCTGAAGGAGGAAGCTGCAGAAGGTATGAAATGAGCCAGTGCATCTCCTGGGTGTCCTGGCAATGCCCCCTCCCCAGCCAGTGCTATCCACACTTGGGCTTTATTGGCTCTCTGTGGACTCCCCAAGTGCGAAGAAGATGTAGCCACTTTCTGCTACCCGCAATGTCCCACCAGCAATTTTTCTTCCCGTACGTGCCCTGTATCATGCACAAACCAGCTTGGCCCTGGCCTCTGTTAAATTCCAGGTTTAGTTGAGCTCAGGCAGTAGCTCCTGAATAGAGCTGGAAAAGTGGAAACTATTGAAACAATGGATCTTCTTCCATTTGCTGCAGAGTGGATGACTTTCTGGTAGAGTCAGGGTCTCCCCACAGTTGGGAGCATGGAAGGGACACAATGGGGGAACCTAAAGCTTTGTTTGTATTGGAGAGCTGCTGTAGCGTGGTATTCAGAGGTAATAAGTCTCCAGCTATCTCAGGCACAGGGGACTATATGAAAAGTGAGGCCTATTCATCTCTCATGTATTTTCCACCCCAGTAGAAGGACTGAGCCCAGTTTCACATTTTTCCATGTGATCAGGTACATCAAGGTTCTGTGATCACACTTAGCTGTGATTTGACAGTCTGTTCACTAATGTGATGTCCTCTGTAATTTCAGCTCTCCGGGTCCTAGAGGAAGACCCAAGTTCCACTGTCCAGCTGGTGGCAACTGAGATCATAAGTGACATCTGTTCTGGTCGAGTGCTTGAGGAATGAAGCGGAACAGAGACAAACAGAACAAGGCACTCCAGTAGTATAAGGGCCCTACCATTAATCAAATGTTAAACCCACCCCTTGACTCAATAAGCCCTGCCCACCAGTCATCGGAAGCCCCAACCCATGGGGTATTACTTCTGGGGCCAAGGCGGACACATGACCGGAAGCAAGATGTGTCATGTGACCCCTCTAAGAACTCCTCCCACTGTCCTCTACCAATCAGGATGGGTTTCACCCCGATAGGAATGCCCCGAGAGAAGATTTGACCAATCAGGGGGAGTTCCGGGGCAGGTGACCTGTCCAGAAGTTATTTGTGTGACCCCTCTAAGAACTCCTCCCACTGCCGTCTACTGATCAGGAGGGGTTTCAGCCACTGGGGATCACTCCAAGAGGAGATTTGACCAACTGAGGGGAATTCTGGGGTGGGGTGACCCGTCCGGAAGTGCTTCATGTGACCCCTCTAAGAACTCCTCCCACCACCCTTTACCAATTGCGATGGGTTTCAGCGGCAGAGGATTGCCCCAAGAGGACAGTTGACCAAAATAGGGTAGGTTCTCGGAAGGGGTGAACCGTCTAGAAGAGGGTCGTGTGACCCCTCTAAGAACTCCTTCCAATGCCCTCTGCCAGTCGGGGTGCAGCACCATCACCCCATAAGTCCCAGCGCTGGGCAGAGGAGGCCATCTCTTACCACGAAGATGTGTTTTATGAATTGTGGAAAGGCTGAGAGGAGACATGGACTCCTTTACCACCCCCCTGAGAACTTCGGATTTTGTTTTAGCCCTGAGGACCTTTGGGCTTGTATGGATAAAGCGCTATAGCAGTGACAGTTCTTCTTCGAGTGATTGCTCACATCCATTCCAGTTAGGTGTGCGCGCCGCGCGTGCACGTTCGTCGGAAACTTTTTACCCTAGCAACTCCAGTGGGCCGGCAGGTCGCCCCCTGGAGTGGCGCCGCCATGGCGCTCAATATATATCCCTGCCGGCCCACCCGCTCCTCAGTTCCTTCTTACCGCCGTGTCGGTCGTTGGAACTGTGGAGCGCGGCATAGCTGTCCTCCACGTCCCTAGCTCTCCTTGTTATCTCTCGTTATTGTTAATAGTTGTTAGTTAGATCGTTAAGTATAGTTAGTAAGTAATTAAGTGTAAATAGTGTTGTAAATAGTTGTTCGCCGGGGGCTGTAGCCCTTCCCGGCACCCGGCACCGGGCTCATGCCTGGTTCGCCGGGCTTTAAGCAGTGTGCGGCCTGTAAGAAGCCTATGCCTACCAGCGACCCCCACGACGCGTGCCTGAAGTGCCTGGGGGAATCGCACAGATCGGACAAGTGCCGCATCTGCAAGGCCTTTAAGCCCAGGACCAAAAAAGAGAGAGACCAAAGGCTCCGGACTCTCCTTATGGAGGCGGCACTTGACCCGGCGGCTTCGCAGGCCGTCATCTCGGCGCCGGCACCGGATCGCACCGGCACCGGAAAGACTCCCCGGCGCCGACCTTCTCCGGCACCGGGTGCAGAACCAAGACCGTCAGCGTCTGCTACTCCAGCCAGGCAGACCCGACTGGAGCGCCCGGCCTCGACATCGGCCACGGCGCCGCCGGCACCGTCGACTCCGGGCCCGGCGGGTCCGTCGAGTCCGGTGCCGCCAAGCTCCCCCATAAGATCTGGGGTTGAGATACTGGTCCCATCCACGCCGGAGACCTTCGCCTCGGCACGGGACCTTATTGCCTTGACAGAGCCTACTCAGCTGCCACCCCCAGTACCTCCAGTGCGGGTCGCATCTAGAGGCAAGCCCATGATGTCGGCACCGTCTCGGGACTCGCGCTCGCGGTCCAGGTCCCGACGTCACGGCAGGTCAAGATCTCATCGCCGCTCGCAGTCCCGGCACCGCTCCCCTCGGCGGTACCGGTCGCACTCGCGGCACCGATCGACCTCCAGACGGTCGCGGTCTGACTCCAGCCGACGATACCGGCACCGTGACTCCAGGAGCCAGTCCCGCCATCACTCGCCGCACCGGTCGACCTCCCGGCACCGAGCTGGTGGCAGGTCCCGGTCCCGGTCGACCTCCCGGCACCGCGTCGGTGGCAGGTCCCGGTCCCGATCCCGGCACCGAAGCGGCGGCCGGTACCGGTCCAGATCCCGGCACCGAGACAGAACCCGGTCCCGGTCCCGATCCCGGCACCGCTATGACTCCCGGTACCGATCCCCGGCACCGAGAAGATCGTCGCTGCCGACCCGCGCAGACCCTTACCAGCCAGGGTCGGCCCCGCCGTGGCCTTCTAGGCAGCCGTCGGTGTCGTCGCAAACGGACAGCGGGTATGCGCTGGGCACTGACCGGCAGGCGGCGCTCTTTCAAGACCCGCCACAACAGGACCAAGGCCCGCAGCAGTGGGGGTTTTGGACCCCATGGGCATACCATCAAGCCCAGGGCCCCCAACAGCTTCCTGCTAGGCCTGCGACGACGGAGCACAGGGTGCCAGAGGCTTCGTTGTCTCGCCCCCCTCCCTCCCCGGATGGAGAGGAAGGGTCCAAGCAGCAAGACTCCGCTCTGGCTCCTGAGGCAGAGGCGAGGGCCGAGGGGGACCCCCCATTGGACACTTTCTTGCCGGGGGTCTCCTCATCCTCCTCCCCTGATGAAGCGGTGGCTGGCACCTCCTCCAGTAGCCCCCCCCCCCCGCTGGATCTCAGGGCGCACCAAGACCTCCTTAGGCGAGTAGCTCAGAATCTGAGCCTACAAGCCGAGGAGGTCTCGGAAATCGAGGATCCGATTGTCACCATCCTCTCGTCGGATGCTCCCACCAGGGTCGCCCTACCCTTCATAAGAACGATCCAGGCCAACGCCAATACTATCTGGCAGTCACCGGCCTCCATCCCCCCTACGGCGAGGGGCGTCGAGAGGAAGTACATGGCCCCCTCTAAAGGCTATGAGTACCTCCATGTACACCCGACACCGTGTTCCCTGGTGGTACAGTCGGTAAATGACAGGGAGCGTCATGGGCAGGAAGCTCCAGCCCCCAAATCCAGGGAGGCCAGACGTATGGACCTCCTTGGACGCAAAGTATACTCGGCTGGGGCGCTGCAGCTCAGGGTTTCGAACCAACAAGCCCTGCTCAGCAGGTACGCGTTCAACTCATGGGTGGCAGCGGACAAATTTAAAGAGCTGCTGCCGCAAGACGCCCGCCAAGAATTTGCAGCCATCCTAGATGAGGGCAAGAAGGTTGCGCGTACATCATTGCAAGCTTCTTTGGACGCTGCAGACTCGGCTGCCCGCACCCTCGCTTCGGGGGTAACGATGCGCCGTATCTCCTGGCTGCAGGTCTCTGGCCTTCCTCCGGAGCTCCAACATACCATCCAGGACCTCCCGTTCGAAGGCCAGGGCCTGTTTTCGGAAAAGACAGACCCCAGACTTAAGAGTCTAAAGGACAATCGGGTCATTATGCGCTCCCTCGGGATGCACACGCCGGGAACGCAGCGCAGACCCTTCCGGCCACAGCAGCAACAGCAGCGCAGGCCATATCCCCAGTTCCGCCAACGGCAGGACCTTAATAGGCGCCGTGGCAGGAATGGAAGGCGTAGGCATTCGGGGAACCAAGGGGGGCAGAATCAAGGCTCCTCTAAGCCCCCGCCTGGACCCAAGCCTTCATTTTGAAGGTGCGCCCGAGGGCGCAGTAACAGTTTCCCCCACGGATCCTTCCCCCCCGTTTTCCAACCGCCTTTCGTTTTTCCTCCCGGCGTGGACCCAAATAACATCGGACCGCTGGGTCTTACGCACGGTGCAGACGGGATACCGCCTGCAGTTTATATCGTTTCCTCCTTCCCGCCCCCCTTCCTCGTCCCTCTTCAGGGACCCCTCTCACGAGCAATTCCTTCGGCAGGAGGTACAGACGCTCCTCAGCAAAGGAGCTGTAGAGGCGGTTCCGGAAAACGAGAAGGGCAAGGGGTTTTATTCCCGTTACTTTCTGATCCCCAAGGCCAAGGGAGGCCTCAGGCCTATCCTCGACCTGCGAGAACTCAACAAATACCTGGTGAAGTTGAAGTTCCGCATGGTATCCCTGGGGACCATTATCCCATCCCTGGATCCGGGAGACTGGTACGCCGCCCTCGACATGCAGGACGCTTATTTTCACATTGCCATTTGGCCACACCACAGACGTTTCCTTCGTTTCGTGGTGGGCCCCCTTCACTACCAATTTGCAGTCCTCCCATTTGGCCTTTCTACGGCCCCGAGGGTATTTACAAAATGCATGGCAGTCGTTGTGGCACATCTTCGGCGCAGTCGTATCCACGTGTTCCCTTACCTAGACGATTGGTTAATTCGGGCCACGTCGGAACTGCAAGTTTGCAGCCACGTCCGCGTGATCACCGGCCTGTTTGCTACTTTGGGCCTCTTGATCAACATGGACAAGTCCACCCTGATCCCCACGCAGAGGGTGGAGTTCATCGGGGCCGTCCTGGACGCCACCGTGGCCAGGGCTCTTCTGCCGTTGCCGAGGTTCCAGGCATTGTCGGCGATCGTTCAACGACTGCGGACAGCCCCCTTGACATCAGTGCGGACATGTCTAACCCTGTTAGGCCACATGGCAGCATGCACGTTTGTGACCGGTTATGCTCGGCTCCGCATGAGGCCCCTCCAGTTGTGGCTCATCGAACATTACCGGCCGGCAAGGCAGCCGCTAGACATGCTGATCACGATCCCCCAAGGGGTGTTAGATTCTCTCGACTGGTGGCTAGACCAGTCCGTAGTGTGTGCGGGGCTCCCTTTCCACCCACCTCAGCCCTCGGTGTCCCTGACAACGGATGCCTCAGATCTCGGCTGGGGGGCCCACCTGGGAAACCTGAGAACGCAAGGCCTGTGGTCCCCGCAGGAGGTGAGGTTGCACATCAACATGCGGGAGTTGAGAGCGGTCCGCCTTGCTTGTCAAACGTTCTGTCACCAGCTTCGAGGTCGTTGTGTCGCGGTGTTTACCGACAACACGACGACCATGTACTATATCAACAAGCAGGGCGGCACCAGATCCTCTCCCCTGTGTCACGAGGCGATGCGACTCTGGGACTTTTGTGTAGCCCATTCCATTCACCTCACGGCTTCCTTCCTCCCCGGAGTACGGAACACGCTGGCGGATCGCTTGAGCAGATCCTTCCTATCGCACGAGTGGTCCCTTCGCCCGGACGTCGCTCTCTCCATCTTCCAGAGGTGGGGTTATCCCCGTGTGGACCTCTTCGCGTCCGGGGGGAACAAGAAGTGCCAGGCGTTCTGCTCCTTTCAGGGCAGGGAGCTCGGGTCGATAGCGGATGCCTTCCTTATTCCGTGGACGACCCACTTGTACTACGCGTTTCCCCCGTTTCCTCTGGTTCACAGGGTCCTTCTGAAGGTGCGCAGGGACAGGGCTCGCGTGATCATGGTAGCCCCGGCGTGGCCCAGGCAACATTGGTACCCCATGCTGCTGGACCTGGCCATAGCCGGCCCAGTTCCCCTGCCCCTTCACCCGGACCTGATTACCCAGGAGCACGGGACTCTCTGTCACCCGGACCTGCAGTCGCTGCACCTAGCGGCGTGGTTCCTGCGTGGCTGACCGGCTCTGAACTGCGCTGCTCCACACCGGTGCGGGAGGTGCTTTTGGGCAGCAGGAAGCCTTCCACGAGAGCGACATACTCGGCCAAGTGGAAGCGTTTCTCCTGTTGGTGCGTGGAGAGAGATCTCCGCCCTATGGAAGTTTTGGTGGCCAATATCTTAGACTACGTTTGGTCCCTCAAACAACAGGGTCTGGCGATATCGTCGTTGCGGGTCCACCTGGCAGCTATCTCCACCTTTCACCCGGGTGGGGATGGTCGCTCTGTTTTTTCTCACCCGACGGTGTCTAGATTCCTTAAGGGGCTGGAACGTTTATACCCTAACGTCCGACTCCCTGCTCCAACCTGGGATCTTAACCTGGTGTTGTCTCGGCTCATGGGGCCCCCCTTTGAGCCGTTAGCTACTTGCTCCCTACTTTATCTCTCTTGGAAGACTGCCTTTTTAGTAGCTATCACCTCAGCTAGGCGGGTGTCGGAACTCCGGGCTCTTGTGGTAGACCCCCCGTATACAGTCTTCCACAAAGATAAGGTGCAGCTGAGGCCACACCCTGCCTTTCTCCCCAAGGTAGTCTCGTCCTTCCACATCAACCAAGAGATATTCCTTCCGGTTTTTTTCCCGAAACCTCACTCCTCAGGCAGGGAGCAGCAGCTCCACTCGCTTGATGTCCGTAGGGCTCTCGCGTTCTATGTGGAGAGGACCAAGCCCTTCCGCAAATCCCCCCAGCTTTTCGTGGCGGTAGCGGACCGCATGAAGGGGCTTTCTATCTCCTCCCAGAGGTTATCCTCATGGGTAACGTCCTGTATCAGGACCTGCTATGACTTGGCCCACGTCCCTTCGGGCCGGGTGACTGCGCATTCTACCAGGGCGCAGGCGTCGTCGCTGGCTTTCCTCGCCCGTGTGCCCATCCAGGAAATCTGTCGGGCGGCGACCTGGTCATCGGTCCACACCTTTGCTTCCCACTACGCCCTGGTCCAGCAGTCGAGAGAGGACGCGGCCTTCGGATCTGCAGTGCTCCAGGCTGCGACTTCTCACTCCGACCCCACCGCCTAGGTATGGCTTGGGATTCACCTAACTGGAATGGATGTGAGCAATCACTCGAAGAAGAAAAGACGGTTACTCACCTTTGTAACTGTTGTTCTTCGAGATGTGTTGCTCACATCCATTCCACACCCGCCCTCCTTCCCCACTGTCGGAGTAGCCGGCAAGAAGGAACTGAGGAGCGGGTGGGCCGGCAGGGATATATATTGAGCGCCATGGCGGCGCCACTCCAGGGGGCGACCTGCCGGCCCACTGGAGTTGCTAGGGTAAAAAGTTTCCGACGAACGTGCACGCGCGGCGCGCACACCTAACTGGAATGGATGTGAGCAACACATCTCGAAGAACAACAGTTACAAAGGTGAGTAACCGTCTTTTCCGAGGAGGGCCCTTTGACTCGACCATTGATAGATACCTCGGAACCCGACCCAGAACTCTCGTGACAGGGCCGGTTCCAGACACCAGCCCACCAAGCACATGCTTGGGGCAGCACCTTGGGACGGGGCGACACTTGGGGTTTGGCTTTGGTTTTTTTTGGTTCGGCCAGGCGGCGCTGGGGGGAGGCGGGGCTTGGGAGGCGTGGCGCCATGCTGGGTGGCAAGGACTTGGGTGACGCAGCGCTCGGCTGAGGAGGGCTTCAGTGGCACAACGCTCGGGGGGGCGGGGACTTGGACGGCAAAACATGACGCTGGGGGGGCGAGGAATTGGGCGACGCGACGTTCGGGGGCAGGGACTTGGGCGAGGCGATGCTCGGGGGGGCAGGGACTTGGGCGAGGCGACACTTGGGAGGTGGGGACTTGGGGGATGCGACGCTTGGGGGGGCTCGGACTTGGGCGACACGACGCTCGGCGGGTGGGGACTTGGGCGACACGACACTTGAGGGGGGACTTGGGCGACGTGACGCTCAGGGGACTCGGACTTGGGCAATGCGATGTTCGGGGGGCGGGGTCTTGGACGACACCGCGCTCGGCGGAGTGGGGACTTGGACGACGCGATGCTCGGGGGGGGGCGGGGGCTCTTCGTTTTCGCTTGGGGCGGCAAAAATGTTAGAGCCGACCCTGCCTCGTGAAGAACCCTGATGAGTGTGATGGCCTCTCATTGTCCACCGCCCCAAAGTTGGAAGACGATCATGGCTTGGGGGAGTCACCAGCGGACAAGGTGAATGGGAAAGACGTCACTCAGGTAAATGAATGATTAAGAAGCGACGGTTAATCATGGAGGTATAATGAGGTTAAGAATCGACTTGGCATTGCATAAATCTAAGAACAAGCAGTGGGGGGCTAACACTGTTTTTTGTCTGAAAATCTCTCAACAGCTCGACGATGCCTTTCAAGAGGTCTTTGAGAACTTACACATCGGTAGCCCTGTTGTGCATCAGCTGTTTTTGCTCCTGTCTGAGACGCAGATCTCGAGAGGAAAATCCAGAAAAGGACAAAATAGAAGAATGAATCAGCTCAGAGTCCCTCGTTGTAGGGGTCATAGTGTCCATTTTTACAGGCGGCTGTCAAAGGTTGTGTTAAACCAGGCAATTAATTAAACTTATTTAAATGTGTCCATATGACCCCTCCATACTTGTGTTAGTAAAAGACGGTACCAGAACAGTCCTGTCTCCACAGATGGCTCTGTTAAAGAAAATATATTATACACCCAGGGAAGTTGGGATCTTTGGCAGGGTGAATCCTCTTTTTCAAGTGGCCAAAAAGCATAGTAAAACTTTAAATAGAAGACAGGCAACGGCTTGGCTTTCACACCAGGAGGCTTACACTTTACACAAACCAGCTCAAATACGTTTTAAAAGAAACAAGACCATTGTTTCAGATGTGGACGCGCAATGGCAGGCAGATTTGGTAGATGTGCGCCGGTTCTCCAAACACAACAGAGGCTTTAAATACATCTTAAAGGTGATAGACATTCTTTCCAAATATGCCTGGGCCTTAGGCCTAAAAGACAAGACGAGTGGTGAGGTACCCAAGACCTTTAAAGCTATTTTTAGCAAAGGTCATGCCTCAACAATTACAAACCCATCGGTGGAAAGAATTTTTAAACAAACCTTTTTACCATGAAGAATTACAGAAAGTAAACCCCAAACAAGACAGGATTTACAGGATCAAAAAAGTTCTAGCGAATAAAGGAAAAGGGAGAAAAAAGCAGCTACTGGTGAAATGGTTGGGGGGGTAATAAGTTTAACAGCTGGGTGGAAGCTTTTCAAGTCTGTGACATTTAGACATGAACAAAACAAACAAACAAAAAGATTCCTCCTGCAAAGACAGAGAGAAAAAATGAGCGACAGCGGATTCTACATTACTTTGCCCAGCAATGCCAGCTCTGCAGTTTTTCCTCAAAACACAGCTTGAATTTTACAATATGGCTAATTAAGCCCTAGAATCTCTGGAGTGCCTGGGAGGTAGAGTTAGTGGAAATACAATACCCGCACAGCCGGAACACTATCAACAAAGACACCTCTTTTGAAATCACCTTTGGAGATATGGCATGGAATTTTATCCTGCGACGAGATTATTACTTGTCCATACCCGAATTATTGGATCGTATGAACAGTACTGTGGCTCATCATCCCAAACCACCTGAGGTGGTCATGAACTACAACTCTGTGGGTAGAAAAGTTAGTCTTAAATCCACCAATTTTACTTATATGTTTTCTACCAGCGGGGAGCTAGCTAACATTTAGGTTTGGGCCCCAAGCACAGCGTCTAAAAATTCCCCTTCTCAGCAGACATCACAGGGCTTTTAACTTTTTGTGTCTGTTCACAGATATTGTAGAACACCAGTTTGTGGGGGACTTTTCTGTTCCCCTGTTACGCTGTGTCCCTGTCCAAGGAAGGAACAAGGAGTTTGTCACATCACCTACGATAAACCTCATTACGTTCCTGTCAGAAAAAACCACATCGATACCATTACCATTGAAATAAAGACAGATCAGAACAGACACGTCTTATTTCGCTTTGGTAAGGTGATCATCAAGGTGCACCAGTGTCCCCGGAGAGAGCAAGGTTTCTAAAAAGCAACACATTATGGCGATCCTAAAAAATTACAGCGACCCCACCATCTACAGGAACTATTACAAAGCCCAGACGGGATATGCCCTTCCTGGATGTACGGGGCTGGCGTGGGTGAAATATTCTGTAACCAAGGCTCTGCAACCAGGCTTTGAGGCAGGACGCTGCGTGAGAGAATACATGAATCTGGCACAGACAGCTGATAAACACATGAAAGATCGTTCTCTGTTAATCAACCGTGAGGAGTTTGCACAGGGTTACATCTTGTTTGCCTTTGACCTGTCTCCCGACCAGGAATGCGCTGATCACTGTTCCCTGATTAAAACTGGGAACCTGAGAGCAGAAATAGGTTTGGGGATGGCTTTAACCATCACCATCACTATGATCGTGTATGGGGTTTTTGACAACGTCATAGAGACAAATCAGAGAAGAAATGTTCTGCTTGGCTATATGTGAACATGGGCACCGTGCAGCTCTCACGTGTCTCATCAACGACCTCTTACACAAAAAAGAATCCCCTTATGATTGGCTCCCTGGCAGCAATCAGTCTCAGCCACCCTTAGGTTTAGTGGTCAACACGCATCCATGTAACCAATCTGGTGAATCCTGGCTCACCTTGTATCTGACGAAGTGTAACCTTGGAGAGTTTTTTGACTCATACGGGCACCTCCCCGAATAGCGTGTTGTTTCCTAAAAGCTTTATGACATTTTTAAACAAAAATGCCACGGACAATGTGTTTCACAATAGACAATTACAAGACCCTCACTCTGTTGCCTGCAGCGATCATTGCGTGTTTTTCTTACATCATCGTAGCAAGGGTTTATCTCTTGATTGGATTTTAAACTTGTATTCTAACGACATAGTGCAAAACGACCGGATGGTGATGAATTTTGTAAAAACTAAATTTAAATTCTTGGGCATATCTAGCCTTGCTCAAAACATGTTTCAACAAGCCCAGACATGCGTATCTTGCAATGATTTTTATAGCCATGTTATCCAATACTCTCAGGCATAACAGACAACATTTGTTTGGCGTTATCCAACACATTTTTTATAAAGTAACTTTTCCCTCAGTTGCTAGGCCCCGCAAGAGTTGCAGAAAAGGAGTGTTTCCACCTCGGATCCATTTTAAAAGCCGTAGGACAGGGTTTTAAACTCTTCTCCTAGGACCCTCTTATTGGAAACGACTTTCTGTGTTTTCTTAAGGGGTTTTGTCTCTATTTACCATTGATTTTTGTTCCTTATGATAGAGGGCTGCTGCACCTCTATCTTTTTGGAGGTGTTTTTTCACAGGCCTGTGCAATAGTCCAGGACTAGATCTTGCAAACTGTCCAAGTTGATCTTTTCACAGTTCGCTATGTTCAGGGTAATACCTTTGACTTTCATGCAGGCCTTTTCTCCTGACAGCTTATACCCATATGTTTTTGGGCCTGCCGACACAAACTCGGTGATGTGTTGATCTGGTGGGATCTTGCTCGTGAGGTCCCCTAAATAATCCCACAGAAGGGGATTCCAGTCACCCTCTCTTTTCACAAATATCACCAAGTCTGTGTCATGGTACGGGCACCGCTCTTGCAACCTATCTAGCAAGTTGTATAGTTCTAAGTGGGCATAAGCAGTGGTGAAACAGGCTAAGAAAACATTGGTATTTCCAGAGACAGAGTACCGGTCTTTTGCATCCTGCCAAGACACTCATGCTGTTTCATCGTCGATAAACTCGCAGGATGAAACCTTGTAGTTGGGGCAAAACAGGTACTGATAGAGTTCGTCAGGGTCTCTCATGCCGCTGGTATTAGATAGGTTTGTGGAGCAGAGAATATTATTATTATTACTATTATAAATCACATGAAACTGTCCTGTAAACTTAAAAATAAAATATTCATTAGGGTATTTTTCTATATAAAAAGTCATAGCTTTAAAACAAAATAATCCATTTCAGGCTGTACAACAAACAGGAGTTTTGAGTTTATTTCTACCACTTTAAAACAACAAACCTACAAACATATTTTTAAATACACCTCATTTTGCAAAATAAAAACCAAACTGCTTTTAAACTCAACTTTTAAAATCCAGTTTAAAACACATTTTGTACACAAAAAAAAAACCATTTTATTAGTTTGAAACACACCATGACCATCAGTTTGCAGCCATATACTTTAAAAAAAAAATCCCACCTATGTTTTACAGAGAGAGAGAGTTTAAAACACAGTTTGCAACAAAGTAGTTTTCAATAAACCCACATGCACTTAAAAGCCAATTGCAGAAAGTTACCTTCTACTACAGGATAAATTGCAGGCATATGCTTGTTCTGTTTCCCCCATGTGTGTTTGGGCCTTTGGATTAAAGAACAAGCAAAAAACTCTTAGTTAGTATTAGCCCCAAATCCCTACACAACCTGTGTGGTACCTGAAGTTATAAGCAAAACTACAGTTAAAATGGTTTTTACCTTGGCCTGGTGATGAAATGCAATTTAGAGTTACTGGTTCCATGCTAAACAGATCACACTGCAATAAACACAGACATCATTATTTACTAAGACAGCACAGCCAACGAGTGATATTATATAATATATATTCAGGGCTGGTGCAACCATTTAAGCGAACTAGGCAGTTGCCTAGCGTGCCAAGATTTGGGGGCGCCAAAAAGCACCCCCAAATTTTTTTTAAATGGTTGACTGGCTGGTGCTGCCGGCGGCAGCTGGCAGCCCAGGGTGTCCCCCGGGTCAGCGCGCCGCCTGTCTGAGGTGGAAGGGCAGGCTCAGAGTCAGTCTGCCCTGCCAGACAAGATGCGGGGCAGCAGTTGCTGCAGGGAGGCAGCACGGAGCAGCTCGGAGGAGTCAGAGATGCTCTGCTCCGGGGGCTGTCCGTGGAAGCAGCAAGTTGGGGCCAGGGGACATTTGGGGGAGGGGGCTGGCAAGTGGGGCCGGGGGGACACCCAGCCCCAAATATTGGTGGAGCTGGGTCCGGGCCCCTCCTGGGAATATATAGCTCGTCCCCTATGTGCTTGAGTACGTAAAGTACGGTCATAGTGTTTTACTAGAAACAAAACTTTTGCTGAGCAATCAAAAATGTTTTCATTTCATTTCATTACTACACTGTGAATGATGCAGGGCCTGTGAATGCCAGTTTCAGAAAAAGGAAAGAACAAGTTTTGCATAATTTCACGAGTCTTATTTTATTAGGTAGATGCGTTAGTGTAGCCCCACCTTTTTCCCCTGCAAAATGAAACAGATTTTTCCCAGTAAACTACTACTTTCCAAACTTACTTATGAGCAGAGTGGGAGCAGGCGCATCCTGATGTGATGCTGCATTCCCACTTCTATTATAAATACTTTTCTCTTCCTTCCCTTTTGCAGTTGCTCATTACTTTCAAATGAATTCCTTGCTAGAGGCAGTTGTTCATGCTTTGGCTTAACCAGAGGTAAAGGCTTTTTGGAAAGGAAGTGCAAATGTAATGCACTTAAGAACATGCTCAGTTCCATACATAACAGATACCAAGATAGCCCTTGCCCCAAACAGCTTACAGATTATGGCTCTGATCATTTGTAATGAGCTTTGTGTAGGCACAGAGGTACACCTGTGCTAAGCTGGTTGCAGCATCACAGCCAAAGAAAACTCTTTCTCTGATTGTGTGTGGGTGCAGTAGTGTTTTGTACTTTTGTTTTTCATAGTCAGACTTAACTTGATCTGAATTTTGAAATGGTCACATTTCAGCACAACCCACTCCAGAAAACTTCAGAGGTAAAAGAGGGGCAGGAGCTGGTGTGGACTGTTATGGGAACAGAAGAAAAGAGGACTGGAGCTTTACAAAGCGCCACATCTCTCTCTCATGTAACAAACAGGGTCCTGCCTGGAGTCCATATTCTGCTTCATGCATCTTTATATATAACCTTCCCTCATCTTACACAAAGGACTGAGAAAAACATTCTCCAAATACATTAGAAGCAAGAGTAAGGGCAGGGACAGGGTAGGCCCATTAGTCAATGGAGGAGGGGGAGGCAGAAGTGCTAACTGACCTTTTTGGTTCCAATTTTCACCAAAAAGGTTAGTAGCGATTGGCAGGGCTGATGCTACCATTTAGGTGGACTAGGCAGTTGCCTAGGGCACCAAAAAGCGGCGCCTTCTATTTTTTTTTAAGTGTTTCAGCGGTCGCTGCCCTGGGAGGGAGAGGGAGTCTGAGTTGCATTCCCCGGGGTCAGCGCGCCACCGCCGGCAGCCCAGGGGTTCCCCGGGGTCAGCGCGCCACCGCCGGCAGCCCAGGGGTTCCCTGGGGTCAGCGCGCTGCCGCCGGCAGCCAGCAGCCCAGGGGTTCCCCTGGGTCAGTGCACCACTGCCAACAGCCCGGGGGTTCCACCGTGCAGTCGCTGCTTCACTTCTCCTGCCTCCCAGGCTTGCGGCGCCAATCAGCTGTTTGGCGCTGCAAGCCTGGGAGGAGAATTAGAGCAGGAGCGCGTGCTCGGAGAGGACGTGGAGCAGAGGTGAGCTAGGGTGGGGAGGTACCGCAGGGCTCCCCGGGCCTGGGAATGGGAAGCTGCTGAGGGGGCGGGAAGCTGCCGCGAGGGGGGGGGCGCCTCAGGACAAATGGGAGCTGCTGCAGGGTTGGGGGGGCCAAGATGGAAGTTTCACCTAGGGCGCAAAACTTCCTTACACCGGCCCTGTGTATATTTTCAGAGTTTAAAACAGGAAGCATACCTCCTCTTGCAGTCCAGCAGCCATTCAAGAGAGTTTCTGTTGGAAAAAAAAAAAAAAGTCTCCAAAATACCTGAGGTTTTTATATCATCCTAATCCTTTGTTTCAAACAGACTTCAAAATAGTAGCTAGCAGGTTGATTTGATCTCTACAACTCTGAAATACTAGATACTTAAGGACTTTAGGCCCCTTCCTAACATTCCCTTTTGTGAGGTGGGGTGGAAGAATTAAGCTGTCTGCACAACTGAGCTGCTTTCAGTATATTTTTTTCTTTTAGTTAAAATATATTTTTCTGTAGGGCCTTCTTACAGTATTAAACAGTGAATCCTTAATGTAACTGTCCCCATTCCCAAGTGGGGACTTTTTGCAGATATCAGTACATCTCTTTGGGGCTTGTTTTTTAAAACATGTTTCTTTCATGCATAAAGTTTGGGTGGCAGTTGAAATAAAATGGTTGTATCACAACCGTAATAAGCCCCCCAGAGATTTTAAATGTTTGATTGTCTTTAGAGCAAATGCTCGTTCTAAGTATGGTGAAGGTTTGTGAACCCTTGAGACATTTCAGTTTTGGCTTAGACCCTTGTGTGTGCGTGTGCGGGGGGGTGTTTGTTTGTTTTTTGTAAATATATTAATTTAAACTTTTAATGGCTTTGAATTGCTAGAAAGAGTGCCCATAGCATTCAGACAACGCCCAGATCATATTTAAACTGTCCAATAGAGTTCTGCCAACTCCTGGGTCCTTTAAACTGTCCAGTAGTGCTCTATCAACTCCAGGGGTTATATTTAAACTGTCCAACAGCATCTGCGAATTCCTGAGGTTTCATTTCATTTCATATTAATCAGAACTCACCCACTCACCTCCCTTACTATGGGTGCACACCAGTCAAATTTATCTCTATGGCAACAAGGGTAAGTAATCACAATTACCTTCGCTATTCAGTGGGGGTGTGGTTAAAACCATTCAGTTCAACAGAATGAGTCAACTCTATTGTACTCAAGCACATGTCTGAACCATCCCTGTTTGTTTTACTGTTGTAAGCAGAGTCAGGATGAGATCTACCCTGACATCTGGTGGTGAGTTGTGGAAAAGAACGTCAGGGGCTGATCATGAGCCCACAGTAGCCCAAATTGTCACTTTGGCTGCTGTGGGATCCCCAGTTTCTCTGTTATTGAGGCAGAAAGAATAAAGTGTTGTTATCCTGATTATGTGAATCAAGGACAGTGAAACTGTACTTGGCCTTTTATGATGGAGGGACTCGCCATCAACTAAGTAGCACTCGCTAGGCAAGGGACATGGGTTCCAAAACTCAGTAAATTGAGAGAGACTGGGGACAGGTGTTTGTACCTGATGATGTACTGACCCATCCCCCAATTCCATTGTCTCTACTGCATAATGTTAGTGCTAATTTTGAGTCCAAGAGGAGTTTGGTTACAGACTGCAGAGCGGAATTCATTTTGGGCTAATGGTGAACAAGTACTGAGGTCCCCCTACAACTTAACACAGTAAGTGGTGATTTTAGCTTGTAGTAGGGGAGTCTCAGTGCCCCACTGCTTGGGGCTTGAGCCAGTTTTGCATTGTGTGGAGTTCCTAGATACTGAATCCAGTCCTTGTTGTTGCCAACTCTGATGGGCAGAATGGTTACACTGTAAACACATTTTTAGGATTTTCCCCCTCCCACAACATACATTTCAGCTTTTTGCTGTAAATGGATGTCTTTTTTACACAAAAACACAAAAATTAGATTCTCACAAACCATTTTTTTTAATTTAAAAGACATACAGCTCCTTGAAAAGAAACCAAGAGGCTCCATTAAAACTTTTAGCTCACTTAAGGGCCAGATACCTTCTAACAGAAATGCAGATAGTCACAAAGCCCCTTTCAATAGATGTTTTTTTTAATTTACATATTTAAATTTACAAATTTACGTATAAAGTTGAAGTCCAAATCACACGGTCATGGTGCTGTTGGGCTGGGGCATCTATGACACAGCCCTCACAATCTTCAAAAAGCTTTTCCCTAAGACAGTGATTAAGAACAGGACAAACAGCAACTCATACAACAGCCCACATAAATTTTTATGCTCACGATGTGGCACTGGCTCAGCGAGTTCTATGCCAAACCTTCTCCTAAACTCATAACCTTCATCCTCGAAGTCCTCTTCAACAATTTTTAGCAGCATTCAGCAAAAACAAGGCGGGCCCGGTTCATCTTTGCTACTTGATGCAATGTTGTCCAGGGCCTCTGGGTCCTCTAGAAAGGCATCATCGAGCTGTCTCAGACAAGAAACAAATGTAAGTTCTCACTGCTTGTTTTTTAGATTTACACAACCCCAGGTTCCTAAGCTCATTACACCTCATCATCAACTGTTGCTTCTTAAACATTCATCTACCTGAGTGACATCTTTTCTGTTCAGCTTGTCCGCCGGTAACTCCCCCAAGCAATGATCGCCTTCCTCCTCCAGCGTGGAGGACAATGAGAGGCCACCATGCTCATCGGGGTGTCTCATGAATGGTTGGGCTTCAGGTTCAGGTTCTGGCATATCCATCAATGGCTGGGCCAAAGGAATCCCCTCAGCTGCTCCTTCATCCTCTTCGGAACTGTTGCTGCTGTAGCAATTCTCCACACAAGTCCAAAGGTCCGTGGGGCTAAAACAAAATCTGAAGTTCTCAGGGGGGTGGTAAAGGAGTCCACGTTTCCTCTCAGCCTTTCCACAATTTCTGAAACACGTCCTCTTGGTAAGAGATGGCTTCCTCTGCCCAGCACTGAGACTTATGGGGTGATGGTGCTGCACTTTGATTGGCAGAGGGCATTGGGAGGAGTTCTTAGAGGGGTCACACGACCCTCTTCTGGGTGGTCGCACCATCCCAGAACCTGCCCTATTTTGGTCAAGTCTCCTTTCAGGGCAGTCCTCTGCAGCCGAAATCCATCGTGACTGGTAGAGGGTGGTGGGAGGAGTTCTTAGAGGGCTCATACGAACCACTTCTGGATGGTCAACCCGTCCCAGAATTCCCCCCAATTGGTCTAATCTCCTCTCAGGGTGGTTTCTAGTGGCTGAAGCCCCTCCTGATTGGTAGAGGGCAGTAGGAGGAGCTCTTAGAGGGGTCACACAAACCCCAGAACTCCCCTTGATTGGTTAAATCTTCTCTCAGGGCGTTCCTATCGGGGCAAAACCTATCCTGATTGGTATAGTGGAAGGAGTTCTTAGAGGGGTCACATGACACACCGTGCTTCTGGTCATGTGTCCGCCTTGACCCCGGAAGTAATGCCCCCATGGGGTGGGGCTTCTGATGACCGGTGGGCAGGGCTTATTGGGTCAAGGGGTGGGGTTAACTTTTGATTGACAGTAGGGCCTTTACACTCCTCGCTCCTGCTACCCAAAATTGAAACAAGACAGAGGCAACTATAATACTGGGCAGTATTCGCCGTTGTCCTACTGCTCAGATGCTGTAAGTGAGAGAAGGATCAGGCCCTGTAAAGAAGCTTGTGTTGATTTTTATTACTCAAAGCATTTTTATTACACAGCAGGACATCTAGTCATTCTGATGGACATGCAGCCTCTGGACAAGCTCCGTGATAAGCATGTACATTATACTGCTTGCTCAGGGGTCATTACTATAGTAACAGCCAAGTACTAGCCCAGATCCTCAAATACAGCTGAGCTCTAGGCTCTGTGTTGTTCTAAGTTATGCTGTCTCGTAACATCCATTGCTGCACTGGAGATAGCTATAGCACAATGCACACTGTGTGTGCCATCTTCTGTTCCCAGCTCACACCCAATATACTTGGGTGGGAAGCTAGGAGTTGGTGACATACAGCCAGCTACACTGGCTATACATTCTGTATGTTGGTTCTCTGGGTCTTAGGGATTTGCACATGCTGGGGAATTCCTAGCTGCCTCTTAGGGCAGCTTTATGGCTACTTTGCCCTGCTCCACTGCAACATAGGGCAGCAAAAGAGTGACTTTACAACTAACCCCACCCCTATTGATGCACCGACCCGTGGTTGTTAGGAGTCTGAGTTTAGGTATCCGGGGTTGGAAAACCCACTCACCTGGCATCAAGTTGTCTGATGCCTTTAAACATCAGTCCCCTTGTTTTTCAAATATCTATTTGAAACACCACAATGCTGATAGAGATTTAAATGCCCTAATCAGGACCTCTGCAGGTGGTTATAATGGGTATTTAGGCTTCTACCTGCAGATTTCAGTGCTTAACTCTAGCCGCCCAAGGCCTTTGTATTTGTCTTTCCCAAGCCTATGAGTTGCTGAGTGTTCTCAAACTCCCACTGGTGTTATTGGGAGATAAGGATGCTCTGCCCTTCAGAGAAGGCACTCAGCAGATATAACTCCTCCTCCAAAGTTAGCTACTATGATCCTCCATCTCATAGCAAAAGGTCACTAAATGATCAGGTTTCTAGTCTCCATCACCACCTCATTCTCCAATTCACTGTCCCCCTGGTTCAGGGCCTGTGAGGATTCACCAGGCAGCAGTTAGCAGAGGAGGGTGAAACTCAGAAGGAGTCTGGGATGTTGTTGCTTATAGTTCTCAATGGGGAGACAATGTTCATGTAACAGTTGACTATTGGAAGGAAATCAATAGAGACCCCTGTTGAAGTGACACATTCTGCTAATTCAAAAGTGACTCTATTAAGTAATATGGGTTCCCCTAATCTTGTAGTGTTTCCTGTTTTGGTGATTGTTTTCTCTACCGTATCCAGCAGCTTATCCCCGGTCCATGTTCTCATGTTGTTATTCCCTAGTATTCTCCACTCTGTTTATGTGTATTAAGGGGAACTGGACAAATCCTGATGACTCTTCACATTTCTTTTTCAGGTGCTGGCCGTGTATCTCACAAACAAGGTCATATGTAAATAACTCAGCTCCAGATTTTGTATATACTGTGTACACATTTCCTATTAAACTGTTTGAAGTATCTGTTTCAATTCAGAGGCCTGATTTCGTTTTTCAGAGAAATTGGGGCTTCTTCAATGTCCACTGTAACCATGATGTGGGGGCTTCCTCCCTTGCCCTTTCTCTCTGGAGCTGGAAGACTTCAGCTCAACGCCTCTCTAGGATCTCTAATCACTCTTCCGGGATCCCCACAAAGTTAGAGCTAATCCCTGTAGCTAGTGATCGGGGGTTTGGTTCTTAGTCATATTCTCTTCTTTGTTTTTCTGGGAATTCAGTGTTGCTGATGAATTCTGGGTTGTAAGTGGAATGGACTGTGTTCTGGTGAGTTATCCTCCCTCCTGTCTAGCCTATTTCTGGGTCAGAAGGCTGTCTGTGAACTGTGTCCGTTTACTTACAGACTTAGGATAGGTGCCTGTAATAGTGTGTGAGGGAAGGCATCTCTGCTTTTCTAAGCCAAGTCCCTGTTTGTGTCCTCCTGCAAGACTTTATCCGAGAGGAACCATTGGATTCCCTAGTTTCCCCCACTGCACTACAAGGGAACGACTGTCATTGGGTATCTCTGATAGGGAATGTCCTGCTGTGTTCACTGGTCTTGTGACGTCTTCATGTCGGGGACCAGTTCATTTTGTTAATAATTCACATTGGACTAGAGCTGGGTGAAGGCTGATGGGGCAGTTCACTGCGGAGCTCACCAGTTAAACTCCACAGTTCAGAGAATCCTAGAAATATAGGGCTGAGAGGGTCCTAGAAATATCATCCCATCCAGCACTATACTTAGACCGCCCCTGACAGCTTTGTCCAATAGGTTCTTTAAAACCTCCAATAACAGGGATTCCACAACCTCCCTTTGAAGCCTATTCCAGAACTTAACTACCTTTATAGTTAGAAAGTTTTTCCTAATATCTGACCTAAATCTCCCTTGCTGCAGATTTAGCTGATTCCTACTTCTCCTGCGTCCAGTGCACATGGAGAATAGTTGATCAGGAGGAAAATTTTCTCATGAAGCTGATATCTAATCAAGCATAACACCACCGGTCTGTAAGCCAGCCTACCAATCTCCATAGGGCTCTGCCAGCCCTTGCTCTGCCTTGCACGGTAACACTAGTTGCACCACAGCCCCCAGGCCCCTCTGAAAGTGTCCCCCAGTAGCATCAGGTTACTGTTACAGGACACTCACAGAAATTACCGAGGAACAGCTGATTGGTACAGCTCAGGATCAGATCTTTATAAGCTCACATCACTGAGACATAAGTATAGTGGAATAATCCTAAATTTATTATCAAAGATTAAGATTTAAGAGGTACCGAGTCAAGATCATGGAAACAGAACTGGTTACATATAACATGAAAATCATAATATGCTTCTTAGCGTCTAAAATCAATTATTACAGCAGTTTTTCACCTAAAGCATTCTCCCAGCAGCATTAACCAACATGCCTGGGATCCAGCTTTCCTGAGGAAGGAAAAGGGCTTTTTGTATGCTGTTCCCAGTTGTGCCTGTCACTTTGGAGGTTGGCTCATTTATCAGGGTTACTCTTCTGGGGGAGGGGTTCTGTAATTCTATCAACGTGCTGTGAAAGTCGCTTGTGTGTTCATATGGAGCTCTACTCCTTCCTTCTGCAAGTCTCCTCCCAATGGAGCTACCCTGCAGGACCTAGGTTCCCCAGGGCTGGGTTCCTCCAGCCCTAGAACTAGATGAACATGTGCACACACACACTAGCAGAGCAAGTCTGAGAGGATCAGGTCAATCAGCACTCTCCAGCTGATCCCCTCATGCGTTCCTCTACTCAATCAGCTGGGTTGAGCCGCACTTTCAGCTCCCTCCCCCACCCCCATGTTCCCCAAGTTTAACACATCTCTATCCCATTTTCACATTACAATTGTACTGGTAGTAACCCACTTGATGAGCAAACCCCACAGTATTTTGGGGGCACTACAGGGATCTTTAGCTTAAGTACAAGAAGCGTCGCTGCAGAGTAAATGGGGAAAGCTAAAACACAAAAGATTAAAATTCAGAGAAGAGAGAGAAGCAACCAGCTGAACTATAGAAGTTATGTATTGAATCATAGTGATAACTACACCAGGAGGCTAAACAAACATAACTGTTACATTTTAAAGGTTAATACCTGAGGTAGAAAAGAAAACAGAGAGAGAGATGGATCTCACCCACTCCATGAGGTTTGAACTGGTCGGGATTTCCAGGTGATGGTGGTAGCTCAGAGTCCTGAGTGCTGGAGACAGGCAGAGCCCCCAGCACAATCAGTCAGGAGATGGAATCCCAGTGGAACTGATGCAGAGTTTGGGTCTATACATCAGAACCTTACTTGGGCATAGGTGGGGGGAGGGGGGTTGTAGAGAAAATACAATGGTTCAAGGGAGAACACTAGCTTTGTTTATGGGTAAACTGATGACTCAAGGGTTTTCTACTTTGCCTTTGTTCCTGTCTTTCCTGAACAGCACATACCCTTCAATCCCTGGACTCCAGCCATGTCTGTTCCACCAGGTTTCTGTTATCCCTACAGTGTCTGGTTCCACTTCCTGCAGCATTAGCTCTAGTTCCTCCATTTTGTTACAGAGCCTCCTTGCCTTGGTGTACAGGCATCTTAATTGGTGTTGGCTTCACCCACATTCCTTGCCCAATTGGGTACAGTCATTCTGCTTCCAGAATCGCCTTCCTGTATGGAGGGAGGGGAGAATCCCTCCGCTCTCCAAGCCAGACATGAGCACGCTGGTGGCTGTGGCTCTGAGACAACTGGAAACACCCCAGTGGATGGACAGGCTGGGCTGGAGGGAGGTGAGGGCTTTGAGGATGAGCCCTCCCCAGCTAGGGTTGAGACCCAGAGGGACCCCGTTCATGGGGAGCAGGGGGCCTGGTGCGACATCCCAGACCTGTTCTCAGCTCCCTGCCCTCTCGGGCAAGACCTCTGCCTATGTAGCTTCAGACTCTGCTCAGCCCCCTCAGATGCTCCTCCATGCCCTTCGTGGCAGGACCCACCTTGGCACAGGGTTGTGTTCCTGTTGGAGGGGACGTAGCCAGCCCGGCACTTACACCAGTAGCTCCCATGGTGTTGATACACATGACCTTGGGACTGCAGATATCTGAGATCTTGCAGCATTCATCAATGTCTAAGAAGGGACAGCAGGGTGGGAGGGGGTCACACATAGCAGGGCAGGGGGCGCACTGGGGGCGAATGACCATGGAGACACCCCTAACCCATTGCAGGGGACGTGGTCTGTCAGTGAGTCTGTCTGCTCCATCTACCCTCCCCCTCATTTTATTCTCCTTTCTTCCCTGCTATTTGCAGGGCCCCAATCCCTGCAGCACAACGTCTCCCACCCCATCCCAGACTGGGGACCAAATCTTATCCAGACCAGGACCCTGCGAGCCCCTCCCTGCATTAGCCCTGACAGAATGGGGTTAAGGGGGGGCCATATCAGCCAGTTAAGCTGCAAAGGGAAAGCGACTTAGGCTGCATGCAGGGCACTAGCTAGAAGGAAGCTTGCCTGGGAGGGGACAGGTGGGGATTCTCTACAGCCCGAGGGCTGGGCCCGATGGTGGGGCCCTGAGGCAAGGGGGGCTAGGAGCTCTGGAGGAAGGGTTTCACTAGCAGGCATAGGAGAGAGAGGTCTGACTTTGAAAGGCTCCCCCAGAATGGGGATCACAGCGTGACCTGGCCGGACAGTTGAGACACGGGACAGCCGAGAATCCAGGAGCTGCAATGGTGGAGAGAAGAAAGGAGGTGCTGAATTGGAGCTAGTCACAAGAAGGGAAGCCACACTCAGTGTTAAAGACCCCAGCTCGATGGATCCCCTCCCCACTTGGGATACACCCAGCCCCACCTCTCCCATGGAGCACTAGGAGAAGGGTGGGTGGGCTGCGCCCAGGGGAGTGCGGGGGAATTGGATGGTGTTCCTTTAACTTAGTTTGTTTGTTCTCTGATGGCACTCGGGGGTCTATGGCCGAAGCCCTCAGACCCCCGACATGCGGCCAGTGCACCCACCTGTAATGACCTGCGCAACGGGAGTCCCAGGACCCAGGTGACCGGTGTCCTGAGTATTAAACAGTCAAAGGTCAGATTCACAGCTACACCGAGGCCCTGCTGGGCCACTGTGGCAGTGTAATGGTCTCTGACAATCCCCCCATCCTGTGCAGGGGCCTCCCCAGCCAGCCTGGAGCTGGTGTAAGGGCCCTACACCCACCATGCCAGCCGCATGTTGTAGGGGGTGGTTCGGGGCATGGCCGTAGTACCCTGCGCTGTGGCTATTCTCAGCACCCTGGGGCCAATCAGGGCAGATTGGGGGCCAGGCTAGAGCATCAGGCACTATGCCTATTCTCTGCTCCCCAGGACCCATGGCGGAGGATCGGGGGCATGGCTGGGGCACACCGTGCTGTGCCTATTCTCTGCTTCCCGGAGCCCATAGGGGGCAGAGCGCACTGTGCTATGGCTATGGACCATATAGGAGGCTCCTTCCCAGGCTCAGGGGGGCCCTAGCAGCGAGGCTTTACACCCGTCTCCTTGGTGCTTTTCTGCAAACCTAGGGGTTTAGTCCCAATCCAAACACCGAGCCAGGGGAGATCCTGGCCCCCATGTGCTGGGGCAGCAGTCGAGGGTCACAGCTGATCACAGCCCCGGTGAGTGGATCAGGTGCCTTTGCCGCAGATGGCAGCAGCCTCGGCTGCAGCACTAGGCCTGGAATGAACCCAGGACTGTGGGGGACTGAGCAGGGAGTAGTGCAGCAAGGGGAGAGTTCACCCTGGCAGCTGTTCTCACTCACGTGCGGGAATTTGGCTTTCCCAGGCCTGGACTCGTATCCATCGATGCAACTGCAGGAGTAATTCCCAGTCACATTGGTGCAGTTGGTGTTGGGTCCGCAGTTTACTCCACTGAGCCTCAGACACTCGTTAATATCTGCTTCCCAGTCTTTATTCAGGCCATGTACATTGGTCAAACCGGACAGTCTCTACTCCAAAAACTAAATGGACATAGATCTGACATCAGGAATTATAACATTCAAAAACCAATAGGAGAACACTTCAGTCTCCCTGGTCACTCAGTAACAGTCCTAAAAGTGGCAGTTTTTCAACAAAAATTCTTCAAAAACAGACTCCAACGTGAAACTGCAAAACTAGAATTAATTTGCAAACTGGACACCATCAAATTAGGCTTGAATAAAGACTGGGAGTGGTTGGGTCATTACAAAACCTAATTTCCCCCATACTAATTTGACCCTACTGTTACTTACACCTTCTTGTCAATTGTTTGAAATGGTCACTCTCATTACCACTACAAAAGTGATTTTTCCTCCCTTGGTATCCTATTGTTAATTGAATTGACTGACCTCCCACTTGGTAAGGCAACTCCCATCTTTTCATATGTTGTGTATTTATACCTGCTATTGTATTTTCCACTCCATGCATCTGATGTAGTGGGTTCTAGCCTACAAAAGCTTATGCTTTTCAAGAAAGATGTGGAGAAATTGGAGAGGATCCAGAGAAGAGCAACAAGAATGATTAAAGGTCTTGAGAACATGAACTATGAAGGAAGGCTGAAAGAATTGGGTTTATTTAGTTTGGAAAAGAGAAGACCGAGAGGGGACATGATAGCAGTTTTCAGGTATCTAAAAGGATGTCATCAGGAGGAGGGAGAAAACTTGTCCACCTTAGCTTCTAATGATAGAACAAGAAGCAATGGGCTTAAACTGCAGCAAGGGAGATTTAGGTTGGACAATAGGAAAAAGTTCCTAACTGTCAGGTAGTTAAACACTGGAATAAATTGCCTAGGGAGATTGTGGAATCTCCATCTCTGGAGACTCTCCGTTTCAATGCCCTCCTGAACAGCACCTCCCTCTGGGACAGCAGAGACATGGACAGGGGTCGGCCGTGACCGTCCTGCTGCAGAGCGTGGAACTGGCTGCACTGGCCACTGCTCTTCGGTCTCTGGAGAGGACAACACAGAACGTGACGACAGAGTCTCTGGATGAGGGGGGACGTGTGGCTTTCAGCGCCATATGCTGGCTGCTGTGAGATATGGGGTTACACTCTGTGCCCCAAATCCATTGGAAGTTAGAGCCTATATATCATTGTGATGTGAGCCTGTGTTCAGTACAGACAGAGAACAGCACTGCCCCTGCACCAGGAAATATAACCCAGCCCCGCCAGTGCCTCCAGGAGCAACAGCAATGCCCGAGAAGGGTTTAAATGTGATATTTGGCATTTCACTACTAGGGGCTGCCACGCTGAGCCAGGCGCCTCCCCCCACCCACACTACTCCCCCTGCTGGGGATGCAGCATCCCCAGGGAGACACGGCCAGAATGGGGGGAGGGGATATGGGAGGGGTGATCAGGCAACTCGGGGGGGAGAGCACCAAACTTCCCCCTCCCCTAGTGCAGAAGAGCTCTGAAGCCCCTCCGGCTCCAAGCGGAGTGGGAGGGGGGTGGATCTGACTCAGAATGGAGAGATTCCCAGGGAAGCGGTTTCACAGCGAGGGGCTCTGTCATTCCTCCCGCCACCCCCCGCAGCTATCCAGACATGGCTCGTCACAGGGAACTGCAGCCAGCACAGCGAAGTCTTCACGCTGAGAGCTCACAAGGAGACGATGGACGTGCACTGTGATACAGTCACCGGGGCAGCCACACAAGGTACCATCCTAGGGATGGCGACACCCAGGGCCCAAACCACGGCACAGAGCAGTTCCCTGGCACCGAACCCCAGTCTGGGTTCCCCCGTTCCTCCCTCCCTCCCTCCCTATGGTTCTCCAGGCCGGCCCCGGCCTCTGTCTCTAGCCCTGGAGTGCTCCTTGCTGGCTGAGCCAGAGGTTCTCAGGCTTTGGGCCATGGAGCTGGCACCTTTGTTCCTGTCTGTCCCACAGCTTGAGCCCCGCGCAGTGAGGATTTGGGGGTGCAGAGGGGAAACGGCTCATGAGAGGGTCTCTGGTATGAAGTGAGCCCAGAGAATGGAAAGGGCAGCGGCGCCCTAGTCTAGATAGAACCCCAAATGGAGGTGTGGGGGACCAGAGTAATGTGGACCCTCAGCTGCCTATTCAGGGCCCCGAATCCTCATTGTGACCCCTGGGCACCTGGCCGGCTCATTCTTTGCCATAGCGACTCCATCTCCCTAATGAGGGATCACCTCCTCTCTTAGCAGGTTCGGGGGCTGCTGCTTTTATTTCCTACTCCACCCTGCACTCCATCATCAGTGCAAGACATCTCAGCGAGGGAAATCAACCAGGTGGTGGGAAGCTGGAGAAGAGTCACCTCAACTCCAGAGTGGTGAGTGGGGCGTCGGAGACAGGAGACCCATTCCCCTCTCCAGATCCGCAGACTTCACCCTGTGCCACAGACAGGTGCGCGGAGGGAGATCCCCTCGCTTTGCTCCATAGCTGGGGCTCCAGAGGGGTATAGAGAAGGCACCATCTCCTTCTGGGCGTTTGGACCGTGCTGCCTTTCTGGCTCCTGGTGGTCCTGAGAAGAGGAGGCCTCCTTATTCCTGATGCACTGGGGCTGTGTTACTGGAGGAGGTTACCGGGGGTCACACCACGACACAGGGCTGTGCAAAGTGCTCTAGGGTAAGAGCTCCGCCTAGCTCACCCCTGAGCCGGAATAACTGGAAAGCCGCTTTGTGTGGATAGTGGGGTTCAGGGAGTCAGCATGAAACTCTTTGATACGCACCCTAACCACTTCATTACCGTATGTGTATGTGTGCACACAGCACTGCCCTCTGCTGGATGCTCTCAGAACTGCTCAGCTCACATTCCTTATGGTGCTATTGGCTGGCAAGGATTTATTACCCTTTTTTCCAATAGCAGGGCCTGGGCTTTTGCAGCAGCAGGATCTGTGTTCTCTCTCCGCTGCCACTGGGATGGCCCCAGTGGGCACTAGGGGCTGCGTGGGGAGAGCCGTGGAGCTGTAGGTGACCTCGAGTTTGCTATAGCCATGGAATAACAGAACCGACGTTCTGTGGTCCCGTGAGGATGAGGATGATTCTGTGGTGTTTCCAGGCCAAAAAAGAGGAGGAAGAGGCTCTCTGCATCTACTGGAAAGTAGTGGCCGAGAGCGGCAGCTGGTCTCCGGACGGCTGCACCGCCGTGCACACGAACAGCACTCACACCACCTGCAGCTGTGACCATCTCTCCAGCTTCGCCGTCCTAATGGCTCCCATCGCAGTGACGGTATCTCACCGTGAGACTCGGGTCACAGGGCAGGACCCTGAGCTCCTCACTCAGCCGTGGGCAAAGCTCTCCCTGGAGTGACTGGAGGCTTTGCTGGGGAAAAGGCTGAATCAGAGCTGAGGGGGCTCGGCTGGGGGTCCACTGGTGATTTCCCCTTTGCTGTGTTACAGGAGAGTTCCCCACTGACCATCATCACCTACGTGGGACTGACCCTCTCCCTGCTGTGCCTCTTCCTCGCCATCCTCACCTTCCTCCTGTGCCGCTCCATCCGCAACGTCAGCACCTCCCTCCACCTGCAGCTCTGCCTCTGCCTCTTCCTGGCCGACCTTCTCTTCCTCACCCAGGTGACCCGCATCCGCACTCAGGTACGACCTGATTCTCCCCTGCTCTGTTCCTCCACTCGCAGCAGGGCTGGGGTGTGTGGCTTTGAACCTCTTTGTTCTCCCTAGATTCTGGGCTGTGCAGGACACAGGGAGCGTTCCTGGGGGGATGTTTCCATCCCATTAGGCCCCTTCACACTGGTCTGAGTGGTCTGAGTGTCCTCAATCCCTGGAGTTCAGACAGTTCTATCCCTATGTCACACTCTCCCTGTGCCTCGATTCCTCTCCTACGTGACTTGCCTATGGTCACCCAGGGACTCTGTGGCAGGACTGGGAACAGAATCTGGATCACCTGAGCCCTGCTCCCCTCCTCTAACCACTAATCTCCGCTCCCTTCCTGCATCAGCAATGTGCACCCACAGGACTCTCCAGAAACCAAGGTACCTTCCATCTCTGGGTCGCGGAGCGCTATACCTGGAGAGCTGTGCTAACAAGAATCCCGGTGTCACTCCCCCCCGCCCGGAAGGTCTCCCTCATACTCAGCATTTCTCTTCCCCACCAGAGTGTCCCGGGGCTCTCTCTCTCCCAGGTGGCATGTGCTGTCATTGCTGGCCTCCTACACAACCTCTTCCTGGCCTGCTTCACCTGGATGTTCCTGGAGGGGCTGCACCTCTTCCTCACCGTCAGGAAGCTGAAGGTCGTGAATTACACCAGCGCCAGCCGGTTCAAGAAGAGATTCATGTACCCGGTCGGCTATGGATTCCCAGCCCTGGTGGTGGCTATTTCTGCAGGGGTGAATCCTGAAGGCTACGGAGCTTCCACACAGTACGTTCAGCGCCCATCCCGAAGGGGAGCTGGGATGGGGCTTCCATGTGCTTGTCCGGCTCACCCCAGGTCTGACTTGAACCTAGATTTCCCTGCTCACCCTGCCTGGGAGCTGAATGTCCCCCCGGGACCCTTCCCATCCCCAGGGACACTAAGCTGCCCCGAGCGCTGTAGTTGAGGTGCCCCCTGTCAGACATCTGCACTCCTCACCCCACTGATGATATGGAAGAACAAGCCAGAAAGATCCCACTGGACTCCCAGCTCCCAGGCTGGGTTTGTGGGGCTGGTGGGTAAGAAACAAACGCACCTTCTTACTATGAGCAAATCCCTGAGCATCCCCTCTCTAAAGTGAGAGACTCCACTAAAACGGGGCGTGGTCTGTTCTAGACACCCCAGGCTAGATCCTCAGCTGGTGTAAATCAGGGCAGCTCCACTTCTTTCAGTGCAGCTAGGCCAAGGTCCCTCCGCCGCATGTCTGGCCCTCCATCAATACTGCGCCCATCCACCAGAAAGGGTCATTTGAGGAGGTGGAAGAGGAAGTGGTGGCTGGAAGCAGGACATGCTGAGGTACATGGGGAGGGCTGTTTTCCTGCTGCCCACAAGAGAGTCGGCCATGTCACAGGCAGGCTGAGATCCATCTCGCTTTTGAGAGCCAGCTGCCCTGTGACACCTCCTCTCTGCCCCCGGGGCTGAAAAAAGGCAGTAATCCCATTAAAGTCACTTTCTTCTTCCTCCCTGTCTGTAGCTGCTGGCTCAGCCTGGAGAGAGGCTTTCATTGGAGCTTCCTGGGTCCAGTCTGTGCCATAATCCTGGTGGGTACCTCACAGAACCACGTTCTCCTCTCACCTCTGCCACCCCATTGATTTCAGTGAAGCAGGGAGGGGAAGTTGGCCCATAAAACATAAGGAAAGACCCAGTTAGGTCCCACCTGGCTCATCGGCTGTGGTCTATCCCTGAATGAGTCCCTGTGCTGTATCCCCAGGCCTGCAGCCGTTACTCGGGCACAGCTCCCAGGGACGTCAGCAGGAGATTTGCCAAGTGAAGACAGAAGAGTTTGGTCTAGTTGAGTTAATGACCCAAGGAACAAGGAAGGGAGAGGGCTCCACTCTGCAATGTTTTTTGTAGAGGAGGAAACAAGTGTCCCTACATATTCCTCCCTACTCCTGGGGAAGTTGGGGGGGGCGTGGAATTTGTTACAGTCTGAAAATGGCAAGGAGTATTCTACAGGCAGGATCTGGGATCTCTGAGCCAGATCCTGCTCTCAGTTACACCAATGTAAGCCCCAAATAACTCCTGACTGCACTGGAGAGGCTCCATATTGAACTCTGAGCAGCATCTGGCCTCTGTGATCCCATTGATCCATCTCAGCCCTGGCTGTGCTGCCAGCTCTATGCAAGGGGACAGACCGAGAGTTTCCAGGGGATATTACGGGGAGAGGATAATTCCCACCGGAAATGAGCAGTCCCCGGTTGTGCAGTGTTTGGCTCGGTCCTCTGGGATCGTTCTCTGCCTCAGCTGAAGTCACCAGCCCCAGATGGGATGTTTTACAGGAAATATTTCCCACTGTTCCCACAGATAAATATAATGTTCTTTGGGCTGACCCTGTGGATCCTGAGAAACAGACTCTTCTCCCTCAATGCAGATGTGTCTACTGTCAGAGACCACAGGTGAGAGGGCAACAAAACAGTCCTGGAGGGTCAGATGTCTTGGCACCAGAAGGGGTGGGGGATTGCAGGAGGGGAACAGCATATCTAGGATCCATAGGAATGAATTCCCAGTGTGTTTGCATTGACAGTAAGCCTGTCCCACATAGGAAAGCTGGGGATAGAAGCTCCACCCCACTCTGCCCGGATCCTCCTGACCCAATTGCTCTCCATAGAGTTATTGTAACGGGATCTCTCCATCTGCCTTTATCCAGGTTACTGACCTTTAAAGCCATCGCCCAACTCTTCCTTCTGGGCTGCACATGGAGCCTTGGTCTCCTCCAAGTCGGCCTAGCAGCCATGGTCATGGCCTATTTATTCACCATCGTCAGCAGCCTGCAGGGAGCCTTCATCTTCCTGATGCACTGTCTGCTCAATGGCCAGGTAATGCCCACGGCCCATCCGTGCCCACCCAGCGCCTTCACCGGCCTCGCAGGGACTGGAGTCGGCGCTCGCTCTCACCCCAAGAGGCGGGATCGGAGGCGTTCAGATTTCCAGCCAAGGCTGCTGATCTGGAGGATTTGTAGGCAGCCCGCACTGCCTTCCCCACACAGCTCCTGGGAGCAGCCAGGGGCATTAGACACAGCGCAGCATTAAGCACAGGCTGGGAGGCTGGGGCTTGTTTCCCTCTGTCAGCGGTCTGTCCCTGTGTCCCTGTGCCAAGGGAGCCTTTGAGGATGTCATGGTATAAATCCCCACTCTGAACCTTAGCGTCCAAAAGATGGGTACCAGCATGAATTCCTCTGAGCTCAACTACCAGCTTAGTACCCGTAGCGCTGCCACGTACCAGGAATTCCAGTGCCTGGTACACTCTGGTCCCCCCAAGACCTTGCCTGGGGAACCCCAAGACCCAGTCCCTCTGGATCTTAACACAAGGAAAGTAAACCCTTTCCCTCACCGTTGCCTCTCCCAGGCTTCCCCTCCCTGGGTTACCCTGGAAGATCACTGTGATTCAAACTCCTTGAATCTTAAAACAGAGAGGAAACGGCACCTTCCCCCTCCTTCTCTCTCCCCCTCCCAGACTCTTCCTGAGAGAGACAGTAATTCTAACACAGAGAGAAATTAACCTTTCTCTCACCCCCTTCCCTCCTTTCTCCCCACCAATTCCCTGGTGGATCCAGACCCAGTCCCCTGGGATCTCACACCAGAATAAAAAAACAATCAGGTTCTTAAACAGGAAAAGCTTTTAATTAAAGAAAGAAAAAACAGTAAAAATTATCTTTGTAAATTTAAGGTGGAATATGTTACAGGGTCTTTCAGCTATAGACACTGGGAATACCCTCCCAGCCTAAATATACAAGTACAAATTAAAATCCTTCCAGCCAAATACACATTTAAACTCCTCCCAGCCAAACACACATTTGAACTCCTCCCAGCCAAATACTCACTATTTTAAATCTATAAGAACCTGTATCAGGGAGATTGGAGAGAAACCTGGTTGCACGTCTGGTCACTCTCAGCACTCAGAGAGAACAACAACCAAAAACTAACAGCACACACAAAGACTTCCCTCCCTCAAGATTTGAAAGTATCCTGTCCCCTGATTGGTCTTCTGGTCAGGTGACAGCCAGGCTTACTGAACTTGTTAACCCTTTACAGTCAAAAGAGATATAAAGTACTTCTGTTCTATTAACTCCTATTATCTGTTTATGACAGAGGAGCTCTCAGAGTTTCGCTTTTTCAAATACGGTGAATGTGGCTCACTCCGAACAAGGACGAGCTCGGACTTTCATCCGCCTCCAGTGTCAGAGCAGCCGCCCCAGAACAGCTCTGGCTGCCAATGTCTGCTTGAAACATACTGCCGGCTCCCAGGGAGGCTGAGCAAAGAGAAGGACATCAGTCTCTTGTGCCTTCTGGAGACCAGAGCAATGGCTCAGCCCACAAATTAGTGGTAGCGAAGTGAGAACCAGTGCAAAGGGACTCTTTAAACATGCAAGGCCAGGCGCACCAATGCTACCCAGCCCTGTTGTGCTTCGATGGGGCAGAGGAGCCACAATCAGGTGGCAGATCATTCCCGTGGCAGAGCGTATCTCCCTAGCAGAGCCAACTACTGCACCAGCCACACACTCCATCTGCCATAGGGGAAGACACAATGCTACAGGGTCTTTCAGGGATCTTAGACCAGTGGCGTAGGTTGGAGCAGTCCCATGGATGCTCTAGTTTACACTAGGGCCAGCAGAGACCAGAATCCAAGATAAGGGGCCCATAGTCAGCTCCGTTAGGCACACACGCCTGTTCCCCATACACACATGCTGCCTTCCGCCAGGCAATGCTTGGAGAGAATCTAGGCCGTAATAGTATTAACTTGTGGAACTCACTGTCTCAAGGTATTACCGAAGCCAAGAGCTTGGCATGATGCTTAAAAAGGACTGGACATTTATGGCTCCAATTCACCCGGCCACTTGAATAGCCACTCACACTAGTGCAAAGCACTTTTACATGCCCACATTGCACTGGTGGGACGTGGACCTGGGGCCCTCTCTCTGGGCATCACATCCATGTCCTTGCTGTGTGGAAGCAGCAGCTGCATTATCTGACAGCTCAGCAGCAAAGGGCAGAGGCAAACTCGATGTGAGCCCTGGGGAGTATTTCCCATTCTTAATGCTATGAACCTTATTTAACATGAGCAAAGTCCCTCACAGTTGATACCACAAGTACCACTGCAACCACCCCCAACAGGGCCCCAGCCTTGGAAACACCCCATGGCCAATTGAGACCCATCCCCAAATACCACAGGCTGACAAGTCAAGGGGGATGAATTAAACAAGCAGTTCAGATATACCCAGCCACACCGTAACCAAGGGGGAATGGTACCAGGCTACCACCAAGAGCCCATGGGTTCTAATCCCATCTCTTCTACCTACTGACCTTAATATTTCTGTGCCCTTCACAGCCATTACTAACCAAGGCCTCAGACCCCAGTCTGAGGGCAGGCCACAATTGTTCACCCATCTTGCAGCAGTTGGGCAAGGTCACTGCAACCAGAGCTGGCGATAGAACACAAGTGCCCAATACTGCACAGCCAAGTCTTGTCCATTTCCCCACTCTGCCTTTCAGAAGAAATGAGTCAAATTATGTGCCTGTATAACCCACACCAGCACAGGATGAGACTTTCTCCCTTTCTATGGCTAGATCACACAGACAGGTTTATGAAGCTGCTACTGCTTCCTTACTAATGTGTGTTCTTTAGCTACAGTGGTAGGTGATCCATGACTTGTTTTATAATGTGTAAACAGAATAAAGTCCAGACCGGCAATTTATATACTTGGTGCTTTAAAAGAGATAATTTCACAAAGCTGAGAACAATTATGAGCCAAATCAGCTAGGAGGAAAAATGTAATCAGAAAAATGAGAATGATCATTGGGAATTGGTTAAGAACACTTTACTAGATGCCCCAAAAGCCTTAGGGCTAGTCTACACCAGCAATGCTAAAGCGCTGCCGTGGCAGTCCTGCTGCAGCAGCACTTTAACTTGCCTTGTGTGGTCGTGGTGCAGCGCTGGGAGAGAGCTCTCCCAGTGCTCTACAAAACCACCTCCACGAAAGGCGCTGCTCCCAGCGTTCATAACCTGTCTACACTGGTGCTTTACAGAGCTGAAACTTGCTGAGATCGGGGGTGTTTTTTCACACCCTTGAGCAAGAAAATGGCAGTGCTGTAAATTGCCAGTGTAGACAAGCCCTTAGACTCACAATTAAGGAAGAAGGATGCACTGGTTAAAAAAAACACAGTTTAAAGGAGAAGTGAATGCAGCTATAAAAAAAAAATAATAGTAATCTATAACAAATGGAAAAAAGGAAGATGACAGCATAAATCAGACATTAGGAATTGTAGAAAATTGATAAGGGAAGCAAAGGTACACAAGGAGCACTCTATGGCCAGCAGAGTTAAGGACAATAAGGAGTTTTTTAAAGTATATTGGGAACAAAAAGAATCCTAATAATGGTATTTGTCCATTACTAGATGAAATGGCAGAATTAGCAATAATAATGAAAAAGGCAGAAGTAGTCAATAAACATTTTCCATTCAACTAGTATCTTAGGAGGATGTTAAACAACAGCTACTGACGTTAGACATTTTTAAATCAGCAGGCCCAGATAACCTGGACCCAGGAGTTTGAAGAGAGCTGGCTGAGTAACTTGTTGGACAATTAATGTTGATTTTCAATAACTGTTGGGATGTTGGCGAAGTTCCAGAAAACTGGAAGAAAGCTAATGTGCCGATATTTAAAAAGAACAAACAGGCTGACCTGTCACTCTGATATCGATCCCAGGCAAGATAATGGAGCAGCCATTATGGACTCAATTCATAGAGAATTAAAAGAGGGCAATGTAATTAATGCCAATCAAGATGGATTTATGGAAAATAAATCCTGTCAAATTAGTTTGATAACCTTTTTCATGAGATTACGAGTTTGGTTGATAAAAATGTTGATGTACTAGACTTCTGGAAGGTGTCTGAGTGGGTACTGCACATCATTCTGATTAAAAAGCTAGAATAATATAAAATTAACATGGCATATATTAAATGGATTAAATGCTGGCTAACTGATAGATCTCCAAATGTAATTGTAAACCATCCAGCAAGTGTGTTTCTAGTGCAGGGCCGCCCAGACAGGGGGGCAAGTGGGGCAATTTGTCCCGGGCCCCGCAGGGGCCCCCACAAGAGTATAGTATTCTATAGTATTGCAACTTTTTTTTAATGGAAGGGGCCCTTGAAATTGTTTTGCCCTGGGCCCCCTGAATCCTCTGGGCAGCGCTGTTCTACTGGGGTCTTGCAGGGATCAGATCTGGGCCCAACCCTATTTAACATTTTTATCTAAGCCTGGAAATCTAACAATTTTATTAAAGCCCCAAATCATCACTGATCAGGTTTGCTGGTGACAAATAATTGGGGGGTAGTGAATAATAAAGGGGACAAGTCACTTGTACAGTGCGATCCAGATCGCTTGATTAGCTGGGTACAAGCAAACAATGTGTGTTTTTAAATGGTTACATGTAAATGTATATATCTAAGAACAGAGACCGTCGGCCTGATTTACAGGATGGGGGACCATCCTGGGAAGCAGTGACTCTGAAAAAGATTCGGGGGTTGTAGTGGATAATCAGTTGAACATAAGCTCCCACTGCAATGCTGTGAGCAAAAGGGCTAATGCAATGAACAGGGGAATCTAGAGTAGTAGAGAGGTTATTTTATTTGGCACCGGTGCCACCGCTGCTGGAATCCTGTGTCCAGTTCTGGTGCTCACAAGTCAAAAAGGATGGTGATAAAGTGGAGGGTTCAGAAAAGAGCCACAAAAATTATTAGAAGATTAGAAAACCTGCCTTCTCGTGATAGACTCAAGGAGCTCAGTTTATTCAGCTTAATAAAGAGAAGGTTAAGGGGTGACTGGATTGTAGTCTGTATGTACCTACATGAGGAACAAATATTTGCTAATGGGCTCTTCAATCTAGCAGAGAAATGTATGACACCATCCAACGGCTGGAAGTTGAAGCTAGACAATTTCAGACTGGATATAAAGCATAAAGTTTTTAACAGTGAGGGTAATTATAGGCTATATATTATATTCACTCCAGAATGATATTAGCCTTTTCCACAATTGCATCACATTGTTGATCATAACGTGAATATGAGTCAAAATGGGATGCGATTGAGAAAAAGGCCAATATCGTTCTGGGATGTATTAATGGGAGTGTCGTATGTAAGACGCAAGAGATAATTGTGAGGCTTCAGCTGGAGTCTTGTATCCAATTCTGGGCCCACACTTCAGAAAAGATGTGGAGAAACTGGAGAGAGTCCAGAGGAAAGCAACAAAATATATAAAAGGGTTAGAAAACCTGACCTATTAAAGAAATGGTTAAAAACCCTGGGCTTGTTAAGTCTTGAGAAAAGATGCCGGGGCACAGGGGGGGAGGCTGTTAAGTCTTCAGCTAAGGTAAGGGCTATTATAAAGAGGATGGAGAGCAGTTGTTCTTCATGTTCACTGAAGGTGGACAAGAAGTCTGCAGGAGGGAGATTTAAGTTAGATATTGGGGAAAACTCTAGGGGAGTTGCGCTCTGGACTAGGTTCCCAGGGCAGTTGTGGAATCGCACCACTGGAGGTTTTTAAGAACAGGTTGGACAAACACCTGTCAGGATGGTCCATGTTTGCTTGCTCCTCCATCAGTGCAGGGGGCTGGGCTGATGACCTCTCAAGGTCCCTTCCAGTCCCCCAGTTCTATGATTAATCACTGGCACAAATTACCAAGGTCATGGCAATTTTTCAATCCAGACAGGGTGTTTTTCAGAAAACTCAGCTCTAGGAATCATTTGGGGGCAGGTCTCTGGCCTGTGCAGTGCAGGAGGGCAGACTAGATTATCACAGTGTCCCCTTTTGTCCTTGAAACCCATGAACCTATAAAACCAGCTCCATGAAGGTGGGAACATCAGCACCAACAGGGACTAGCTGCCTCAGGGCATCACTAGTGAGTGACAGAGCCACGGCCTACGAGTCACTGGTCTGAACCAGCGCAACTCTGCAGGGGTTATAGACTGCTTCCATCTAAGACCTGTTCAGTGGCTCTAATGATGAGTTGAGGGGGCAGTTTCAGCTCCAGCTCCCCCATCACAAACTCTCTCCCCGCAACTAAGCAGAGAGGCAAAAAGCTGCATGGCTGAAATGACACTGAGACGAGGGTCCCCTGGATTAGGGTCAGCTGTGCTGGCAGGGCAGTGCAGAGAGTAAGCTGACCCTGCTACTGCCTCAGAGATAAATGGAGGGTTTCAGTCACCAACATCTTGCACCTGCACTAAATCCACCCTGTATCTTTAAACCAGAGTTCATGGCTACATGCAAATTAGTTACAAATATGTAAATCCTTGCATTAAATCTGCATAAAGTGTCATATGGGCTGTGCAGAACAGGGCAGCTCTGTTCATTGAAATCACTGCTGCTTTTGCTAGCACAGAGGCAGCCCATGCTGAGCCTTAGGGTTGGAGTGGTGGGTGTGAACCCACGGCAGGCTGCAGAATGTATGACTTGGATTGGAGCAGCGCTGAGAGGTCCCTTCCAGGATTGGGGCCGCATTGGGCTGGGTGCCTGGAGCCAGGGTTTACAATCCAACTAGACAAGGCAGACAGGCAGGGCGAGCATCACACCGAGACATAGAGACTCGGTGACTCACCCAAGGTCACCCAGAGAGTATGCAGCAGAGCAGGGAATTGAAGGCAGATTTCCTGAGTGCCAGTGCCCTCTTCAACCACAAAGCCACCCTCTGAGCCCTGGACAGCCCTGTTCCTGCAACAGCAACCTCCTCCCTCACCTCTGTCTTCTCATGCAGGGGTGCACAAGTCTCTCCACAGGCTGCTGCTGAACTCACTTGCCCTGGTTGCAGTTGCAGGCCAGCTGGAATTGGGTGGGGGTGAGCAGAAGAGACAAAGGCGGACTGGGGGAAGGGGGCCTGAGTGGGCTCAAGGCGGATCGTGGGCAGGGGGCTGCAGTGGGCCCAAGGAGGGCCGTGGTCAGGGGAGTTGAAGGCTGGCAATGGGCAGAGAGCTGCGGTGGGCCCAAGGCGGGCTGTGGGCAGGGGAGGTGAAGGCTGGCCATGGGCAGAGAGCTGTGGTGGGCCCAAGGCGGGCCATGGGCAGGGGCTGAAGGGGGACCAAGGCAGACTGTGGGTAGGGGAGGTGAAGGCTGGCCGTGAGCAGAGAGCTGTGGTGGGTCCAAGGAGGGCAACGGGCAGCGGCTGCAGGGGGCCCAAGGCGGGCCACAGGCAGGGGAAGTGAAGGCTGGCCATGGGCAGAGAGCTGTGGTGGGCCCAAGGAGGGCCATGGGCTCTCTCAGGGTTTGGCCTGGACCCAAACAGAAAGGGATTCAGCGGAGTCTGAAGATGGAGTTGCTGGTTGCACTCCACAGCATTTTCAATGGAGTCTACAAATCCCAGCCAGGCTCATCATCGACTCCAGCCCTCACAGCTCCACCACGCACAGGCACACAGGGCTGCTTCAGTCATAGCCAGAGCTTTGCGCAGCAGCAGCTCCTGGATTCATTACAGCAGCCTGTCAAAGGCTGCCAGAGCCCATATCATTCAGCACCAACTGCCCCATATGCACCTTCCCGCCTCCTGACCCAAGCGGCAGATTAGCCACAGCAGAACCAGCACCATGCAGAAACGGGATCTGTCACAGCACCACACAGCACGCTCCTGGGAGCCAGGGGCTGTAACATTAGACAAAAGGGAAAACTGAGCCACAAAACAGTAAAGGCCACAGCAAGTCATCAGCACAATCAGGAACAGAACCCAAGAGTCCGGCCTCCCAGTTGCATGATCTAACTGGTAGATCAATGAATAAGCTAATTAAAATAATGGATGAATTTCTTTCCCTATCAGCCTTCACGTTCTAATAAATCTGTAAATTGGAAGACCTGGCTTCCCCATGGAGCACATGCATGCATCCGACGAAGTGGGGATTCACCCACGAAAGCTCATGCTCCAAAACTTCTGTTAGTCTATAAGGTGCCACAGGACTCTTTGCTGCTTTCACGTGCCAACTGGCTCTCGGAGCCTTTTCATGGAGCTAAAAGGGGTGAATGAGAGTCAAGACCAGCATTGTGGTCTTGATTCATGGACACCACTCACACAACAGACTCAGGGAGGAGTCCTGCCTCAGTAGCTCTTCCAGAGAGGAGTCCAACCTCGGTAGCTCTTGGGGTGAGTGGTCCGGCCTGTCCATCAAACACCCTGATTGACAGCTGATGGTTGAAACAATCTTCAAACAGACCCTCCTACTGTATCAAGAAGTCAGCCAATGCAGGGGCATCGGCATCAGAAGCTGACCAATCACGGCCCAAGTGGGAGTCAGAGCCAGGAGTGCTGGTTGGGGTAGCGTGAGCTGGGGGTACTGGGGTTGGATGGAGGCAGCTGTGAAGGGGCAGGACAGTGTCTCTGGAGAGCTGCAATGCCTATGACATCTCAGGAGAAAAGTAGCCTTTAAATGGACTCCCTGAAGCCAGGGAAGCTACAGTAAATTCTCATAGAGACTGAACCGAAGAAGAAAGTGAGCAGCGAAGTGGCAGTGATACTAAGAGGGTAATAGGGGTCTCCCTGAATCCACATGGCCTTAGAGCACAGAGAACAGCACTGCTGCGTCCAGAGAGGTGGCTCAGAAATAGCCCAGGTTAAGTGCCAGCCATGTGACAGCCTCAGCTTCCATCATCTGGTGAAATGAGTCATCCTGCACCTAGGAAACCTGAGTCTGTAACAAATCTGTGGCCAAGCAGGACTTCACAGTTGTCATTTTGCTGCTCACCATGAACAATCAGAACTTTGCAGTGACAGAGCTAAGATCTTCCAGGTTCAAAAGCCCAGCCCCTCACCACTCAGGCAACAGGAGAATCCCCATCAGCTGTCGACAGTACCGGGCTCATGACATATGGCTGAACAGTTCTAATGCCATCCAGAAGAAGGCGGCAGTGCCCCCCACATACACATGCCTGCCCACTGCAATGCTAAACTTGTTTCCCCAAATCCAGCTGCAATGGAGCCATTATAGCTTTGAGAGAAATCAGCCCAAGCGTTTATAAACCCTATAGCCTGAAGCCCTTGATAGTAGGGAGCTCGCTACTGACCCCTATTGATGAACAGGGAGAAGAGCAACCTAGAGCAGCTTTGGAATGCAGGATGGATGGACGGAGGTATCATAGGGAAGGGAGCTCTCTGCTGACATCTGTCCAAGGGGCCAGGACTCATTTCCATTTCTGGTATGTGATTGTTCCGGTCATTCTGGGCAAAAGTTCGGTACAGTTTTAAGTTTGGGGCTGATGAAGCTTTATTGGCCCCGTTGGGAAAATAAAGGATCAGAGAACTGCATCCAGTGTGTGTGGGGTGGCAGCCTGGCACACTAGGGTGCAGGAGCCCGGTAACAACTCCCGCAGGAAAGGATCTGCTTGGTAGTGAGGGTTGTTTTAGGTTCCTATAGGCCAATGATTTCTTTGTGAAGATTTAGTACAGGGCTGGGGGATCTTTCAAGACAGTAGATAGCCTACAGGCAGCAGGCCATGCAGAGGCGGATTGCACTGAAGCTGCAGACAGCAGAGGGATTCCAGTGAGGGTGTCTCTACCCAGCACGTCAGCTCTTATGGGCTACTCAGCCAGCCTTTCGCAGCGGGTTGGAGCTTGCCTTGACAAACTGAATGGAGAGCTGGGAAGGAGCTGATGCTAGAACATATTGCCTCATTAGCCACTCAGGCATGAGGGAAACACTGAGGATCACAGTCACACGACTGCTGAGATACCCGGAGGCAGGGTGTCTGACCTAACGGATGGCATCGGTTTATTAGTCACTCACTCTCCCAAGTTTATTCTACGTTCCCTTCCCCACCCCTGTAGAATCACCCATTTTGTTTTGAGATTTTAAGAGGAACCCCAAGATTTTGAACCTGGCACTTTGTGCTGCGCACAGCACCTGGCCTGAAGAGTTCCACTTCCCAGTCCCTATCTGGAACCACCCCGCGGTCCCTGAATCTGCTCCTTCCCTAGGCCCCGTCGGGGGCCAGCATTCCCTGCAGCCCCTCACCCCTGCAGCCGGGGACTGAGGCAGAAACATGCAGGGGATTGTACCCCAGGGCCAAGGAGAAGATGAGGCTGTTTGCAAATTTGCCTGAAGCTGTGAGTCTCCTCTGGAGGGCCGAGGTTTCCAGGAAATAAGCAGGAACCCTGTACAGTAGGGCTTAGGGCTGCCTGCAAGGCTCACACACACCGGATACTGCCCGATCTACAGGAACCGAGCTCTTTCCAGTGTGTTGTCGCTATGTAATATCTTTGCAGCTCAGTAAGATGCTGCTCAGCTCACCCTCCTCCCCCAACCCCCGTCAGCTCCCCACCCCTCCCCCAAGTGCCATCATTTCTCTTCCCATTTATTTCACGCCTGTTTTAATATCCCTCACTTCTCTTTCCAAGGTTCTGTTTCATTGCTGTTGTTGTGCCAGGGTCCCTCGTCTGCAGGGGTCGGCGCCCTGGGGGTTACGGGGAGATAAGTGGGACATTCTGAGCCAGTCACCATTGAGCCTAACGGGAATATTAAATGAGGGCCAGAAAGCACTGAGAAAATCCCAGTGCCTGGTGAACGAGTTCAGATTAGGGAGAACCAAAAGAAGTGATGAAGGGTCCCCAAGGCGAGAGGAGAGCTCCTTTGCAGGATGGATTACACAGGTGCCCCAGTGTGGTTAATTTCAATGTCTCCTTTCAGTGCTCCACTTCCCCTCCCCAGCCCAGTAGGTAACTCACTGGAGATGGGGCTCTGGCCTCATTCACCTCCCTTCTTGTCCACAGCTCTCACATTACCCTTATGCACATGCAACACTGCCCAACACTGCAGCAGGCTCGCTGGGTGGAAAACAAAACAAAGATCAAAAGAGGAACTCAGGAGCCACAAACGATAAGGCTCCAGCGGTAACATTAACTCAGCCACACCTGATGCATGCCAGGAACAGCAAGGCATTAGCAGCTACACATTTAAACCAAGCTCCAAATGCTACCTACCTGCAGGATAGCCTGACAAACAGTTCTGTTTGAACCTTTGCTTCTGTTCCCCCGACTCCATCATTTTAACAGTGCAGACTGAAAGTGTCCGTGACAATTTTGGCAACTAACTTCCATGTTTGTTTTTTAATAAAACAGAAATAAGTCACTCATGACAAGCAAACATTACTCTGCCTTTGCTGCTACACCAACAAAGCAATAGTTCTGCTCTTGTCCAAGGAGATCAGAACCTCCCTCACCCATGTTGAAGTTCAGGTCTCATTTTTCATGAAAAGCTCGACAGGTGATAAGACACATCATAAAAAACCCTGGTATTTCAGAGAACAGATTTTATTATTTTATTCTCTTTATAAATCTTTGGATCAGGGTTTGGTTGCGGGTTATTATTATTAATTTAATTCAAATGGCTGAGAAATATTTAGGAGAAAAGAGGTCTTTGTTAAAGATTAAACCCACCCTCCCCTTCCTTTACACAGCTCACAATACACAGCGATGAGACTTCCAATGGATCCTCTAGCAAATCCAGGATCGACCAGCACCTTGTATTTCTAAAGAAAGAAGAACAAGCAGAAAACACCCACATGTCAATGTGTACTTCATGTACTTACTTACTGCTTCAGGATGGAGAAACGTGACAGGCAAGTTCTATATTATTATTTATTTGTAGAACTGTAGCTGCTAGAAGCCCCACTCATGGTCCAGGCCCCAGATGGTGCCAGGTGCTGCACAAACGCAGAACACACGAGTTGCTCCCTGCGCCAGAGAGCTCACACCTATATAAACTGACCTGTCACTTTTCTCCATCATGAAGTAGCCAATCAGGAGCATATGTTCTATTTCCAACCAGCCCCCACTCTCCCCCCTTCGCCAGTCCCTTTGCTCAGGCTGGGCATTTTGTTAATACAATCTAAGCAGGTGCCTTGCGATCTGACACAGAGAGTTTGCAACCATTCTACTTCCTCCATCGCAGTGACAGTTACTCAGGAGGTGGCAGCTCTGATTCTGTAGCCCCCTGTACCTGCATGGAGCCCCAAGCAGGGCCAGCGCTTCCATTTAGGTGGCCAAGGCGGTCGCCTAGAGCACTAGGATTTGGGGGGGGTGGCATTTTGTCACTCTTGGCGGCAATTCGGTGGTGGGGGGTCCTTCCGCGCTCCAGGTCTTCGGTGGCAATTCTGCGGCGGGTCCTTCACCCACTTTAGGACCCACCGCAGAATTGCCGCCAAAGACCTAGAGCGTGGAAGGATCCTCCTGCCACAGAATTGCCGCTGAAGACCCAGAGTGCAGAAGGATCCCTGCCTAGGGAGCCAAAAACCCTGGCGCCGCTTCTGGCCCCAAGGGAATTCTGCAGACAGGTGCACCTCACTG
This sequence comes from Gopherus flavomarginatus, assembly GCF_025201925.1. NCBI lineage: Eukaryota > Metazoa > Chordata > Testudines > Testudinidae > Gopherus > Gopherus flavomarginatus. The sequence continues at coordinate 5,319,600 of NC_066632.1, read as the reverse complement.
GACATGTGTCCTAGTCCTGGAGGAGCCTTCAGCGTGCAGGGGAGATCTCCCGCGGACTCTGCAGGGGAGTTGGCCTAACAAGGAGGGTGCATTGGTCGGAAGCGTTGCCTTGGCTTATTATTTGTTCCCTCTCCAGCCTGCATGGGAGTTCTCATCCAGGATCTATTGTTGTACACGCATCTCTCTCCAAGCAGGGGGGAATCTCCGATGAACAGGCAGGTGGAACATGTCCCCTCAGCCTTTCCCCAGCACTTCACAGGTATTGGTGGGGGGGGTGTCAAGAGCCCCCTTTTACAGATGGGGAAGGGACCTGCTCAAAACTCCATCCCTGACTCCTCCAGCTCCCTGTGGGCTCCGTGGGAGCCATATCAGGCCCATCACTAAATCGGTGGCAGAGCTGAGCATGGAACCCAGGCTGCCTGTGTCGCACTCCAACTCCTCGCGGGGTTATGCACTTATGGGGAAGGGTGGGGCAGGTTTGTCTCCAGTTAGTGCCCTTGCTAGAAACACCAGAGAGATGGTCCTGGATGCTCTGGACATGCAGAAACCTAGGGCTGAACTGCCTGGGGAGGGGCATCTGACCTGCCAAGGCTCCCCCAAGCCAGAGAATCAGCTGAGTACCCATGGGAGCAGCAGGTGCGATAGGCTCAGTACGATAGGCTCAGCCAGCTTAAAGGCAGCCAGGCAGGTCCAGCGGTCCAAAGGACGGCCTGCTAGTACCATTGCTAAGGAAGGTGGTGTGACTAAATGGAAAGAGCACTGGACTGGGATTCAGGAGACCTGCCTTCTAGTCCCAGCTCTGCCACTAGTCTGCTTGGCAACCTTGGGCAAGTCCCTTTGCCTCCCTGTGCCTCAGTTTCTCTATCCATCCCAGGGGGCTAACCATTCCCTCCTCCTTTGTAGAGCCCAAGGATGGAGAGCCGATATTGTCCAGGTAGCAGCTCAGCACCAGCCTAGAACCTGCCACATCCCCACCCATATATTCACTTAGAGTGTCATTTCCAAAGGTGCAAGCACCCACTGTTCCCACTGGCCCTGCTGGAGCTGGGGGCTCTTGGCCAATCAAGCCTTGGGGTTCTGATGGACGTAGCTAGGAGGCAGCACACCCAGTGTGACAACTGCAGGCTGTGGAATCCCCAGACCCTTTCTCTGGACCACATCCAGGCCCTATAAGGCCTCTGGCCACAACATGTATCGCATTCCCAATTCTCCTTTCTCCTTGTTCGTCCCCAATTGCAAGCAGTGATACAAGGGACGAGTGAGACAGGCAGGACGGGGCCGGCGAGGAAATGGAGATGCCGATTTCAAAGCTCCGGGAAGCTTTTGAGTGTGGTTCTGCTCTGCAGACTGCACGACTGTGAAAATGACCCTGGGAGGTGGCTCCGTCTCCTTGTGGGCACACGCGCTTCCCTTGCCAGAGAGAAGGGGGGGTTCCACCTACCAGCCCTGCAAACCCGGCCAGGGAGGTGAGAGGCACTGGGCTCTCTCCCCACCAGGAATAACGGCTCCACAGACCAAATCCCGTCCTAGACACCAGTTCAGGCCCATCACCTTCAGGGGACGATGCAAAAGGAGGAAAAGACGATGGCTGCCCACTCGCCTCCCGCTCCTGGCTGGGCTGCTCTGGCTGGGCTAACAGGAGGAAAAAGCCAGGGAAAAGCACCACACATTTGTTTTCATGACCTCAGGAAGCAGCACCACCTCTGACACACTCTGGGCGCCAAGCTGGGCAAGAGGGCTCTGCATAAAGTGAATGGCCTTTCACAGCACAACTCATGTCAGCCAGAATGTGCCCACCAGCTCTTCCAGTGAATCTTTTCTGTTTGCAATGCATCCAGGTCCTCTCCCTCCTCCCCCGCCAGGTCACCAGCAGTGGTTTCAGCCCAGCCATTTCACCAGCAGCTCTGTTCTGCCAAGGCAATGGGAGCATAGGGGTCCCACTCCACAGGCTCGCTGCTAGAGCTGCATGTGAATTTTGAAGTCAAAAGTTTTTAATTTAAAATGGTGGTTGGTTGGTTGAAACCAAAACCGTTGGTGAAAGATGGTCAGATCTGATTAACCTCCCTCCTCAGAGAGATGGGAAAAGAGTTTTGACGTTGTTAAAATGTTTCAATTTGACATTTTCTAAACAGAAAATCTGAGCTTTCCTGATTCAAAATGACATTTTGTTCTGAAATTTAGGCTTATTAGACAAAAAAGATTGAAATCAAAACAAAACATTTCCATTCACCCAAATGGGAATTCTTTTGGGTGAATGGGAGTTTGGTTTGCAAATATTTTCAAGATTTGTACATTTTGTCCCAGTTTGAGACAGGGAGAAACACTGAACTCTCAAAAATATCCCAGGGTGGAAAGCAGCCCCCGTCGCTGGTGCTGGCCCAGGGGTGGATCTGATATCAGCCGGGGCACAAGGCCACCAAACAGCCAAGCCCACTTCACAGGGGCAAGTTTGCCCTGGGGAGGTAACTTGTGATTGGAAAGCCTGCAGGGATGCAGGAGAGCAGCCCCATGGGCAGGCAGTCCCAGGCAGTGCGGTCTCTAGCACAGATTTCAGTGACCCTCTTGCTGATACCAGGCCAGCCAGCAGGTAGCAGGTGTCAATCCATTCCCAAACCCTCAGGTGGGAGAAGTTGGTATCTCAGTGTGGGGCTGGCTATTGTTTTACGTAATCTCTCAGCACTTAGCAAATCGCATAAAACCAGACAGCTTCACACAGACAGACAGACAGACACACATGCCCCTCCCCACATCATACATGCTGACATCTGCTGTGGGTCACTCCCTCCTCCAGCCCTCATTTAGATCCAAACTCAGCAAGGGAACAGTTTCAAAATGTGCATCTCAGCACATAGCCACACCCCTCTGCCAGCAGTGCCCAGCTCCTCCCCAGAGCAGCCAGCAATGGAGTGACCGGGACAGGGTGCAGGCCAGGAATCACCTGCCCCAGCTCCTCCAGGGAGTGTTTGCTAAGACAGGTCAGTGGACCCCAGAGCTGCCTCCCTAGACATGGTGGTGCACCGGGTGTGGGGGGCTGTGGGCAAGGAAGCACCCCAGATGGCCAGTCCCCCTGGCAGCATGGGCCAGCAGACTGCTGGGCACTCAGTGAGCATGGTTTAAACTGGAGTTCTCATCCCAACAGCCACACGGAGAAGAGAGAAAGTAGAGACAGAGCAGCGGCACTGGGTCTAGCACTCTGCTGGCCCAGCTGGGCAGAATGCCCTCCATCCCACCCCCAACTCCTCACCCCGGCAGCCCAGCCAGCCCACCGTGGGAAGACGGCACCGGGAAGGGGTTTCAGAGAAGTTGGGACCCATGATGCCATCGCCAGGCGAGAGGTGGGGAGGCAGCATGGGTCTGGCAGAGAAGCGACTGCCCAGTGGATCAGCAAAGCAGCCCACAGATGGTCAGGGCGTCTGAGAGCTGAGGGGGTCATGCCACGCTGACACCCAGAGACAGGCCGGTTGGGATGGAAGATCCCTCACATGTTCCCTCCCCCTCCCATTGCTGGCACCTGAATATTCACAGCACACTCACGTGGTGAACTCCTCCCCCGCCATTCAGAACAATGGAGAACACTTCCTCCCCCATTCGAACAATGGAGAACTCCCCCTCCCCCATCTCCCAGTTCAGAACAATAGGAGCTGAGCACTTTTGAAAGTCTGGTCCAGTCCAGCTTCTTTCCCCTTCTGATCTCAAAGCTCTTCCCAAGGGGGCAATAACAGCCATTCGGAGGACAGGGAGAGAGGTCACATGCACAGCAAAGTGGGGCATGGCCCTGAAGAGAAGGATCCAGGAGACCTTGCACCAGCCATGCCCTGGCCTGCCTCCAGGTAAGGGGGAAAGGTCCATGGGAACAGAGGTCTCAAGCCTTTAGCTCTTAGGCATGGACCACCCAGGCATACAGCCCCCTATGCAGTCCCCCAGCTGCAGATGCAGAGGAAATATTCGTCACTGTCGGGATTGCTGGGGGAAGTTCTGAGGCCTTCTGCTCGTAATGGGCCCTTCTGGGGGCTGTGATGTGGGGGTGCAAACCCAAATGCCTGGGACTCCTGAGTGGGTGAGGGGCACCACCCTCCCATTGGCGTGTCCCATTCCGGTCTGTGCCTGCAAACTCTGCCCCCAGAGAAGGGAGGCTGGATCCACAGCCCTGATGAAAATTCAGTCCTTGGGGAGGGGCCATTTTAATACAGCTGATGATTCCCGGTCCCAGCACCTCCCACCGCCACACTCCAGAACTCCTGTAGGGATATTAAAGAAGGTTTATATTAGACGTGGTTTATATGAAAAATCATTTATTGTTAGAAATGATTTATTGTTAACTGATACTTTATAACTAAAGGTTTATATTAGAAATAAATGTGGTTCCCGAGATTTAGCTTCTAACCTGCAAGCCACCAGCTGTGCCTGTGTGAAGCCTGCTCAAAGAGATACTTTGTATAAAACTTGTTAAACATTAATTGACTCTAAGCGCCTGTTCTCTAATTGACACTTTGTAGTCACTACTTTACTTTGTAACTGCCCCTGTAAGCTGCTAATTGGTTAATTGACTAGGCGCAAGCCGTCAATTGACTCTGTGCCTCAGGCAAAGCGGTGTAATTGCTACTTTGTAATCACTGCGGTAAGCCAAAACAGTAGCTGTTAGAGACCCCTACCCTTTGTAACTTTTCTTCTCACTTTATTTTTAAATAATAAAAGACAGGGAGTCACATAAATTGGTAACACCCCAAAAGGTAAAGAGACAGTAAAATAGATGGAATTAAGATAGAGAGTGTATGCGAACGAGTGCCTAGTTTAAATGATGAATGAATGGTTAGGGAGTTGCCAGCCTGAAGAATTCAGTGTCTGCCGAAGACGGTGTCCAGTGGGATCAACCAGATGACCCCCGGAGGGCAAACTGGAATCCACCCCAGCACCTCAAAGGAAGGAAAAACAAATATCTGACAACATGGAGCCAGCCACCTGCTGATTGATTTAACAGCAGCAGAATGAAGCAACTCTCATGAACTAACATAGGGAAAAATTCCTATAAAACTGGATTCTGAAGAATAAGGGCTTTGAGTCTCTGGTTCTGCTACCACCCTCCAGGAGCATCAGGTGTGCACCTGACCCGGACTTGGCTCCACTCTTGTGTACAGGATACCTGGCCAGTATTGTCACAAGCACCTTTTAGGCTGGTAACTATAACATCTACACAGAACTTGTATGAGTGATTGTGCGAATGAGTGTACACACACACACACACACTGGCCTGGGTCTGTCACTATATATATATATATATATATAGGTGACATAGCTTCATGGTTAAGAGCGCTGCCCTTTCATAGGGGAGACTGGGGTTCAAATCCCAGTTGATACCCCTAACGTGTCACCTGCCTACCTCAGATATGAGAGCAACATGAACTAAGAGAGTCATACCGGCTTGGACATCGCCCGGATTAACAAGGTCTGCGCCAGATGTTGAGGAATCAGGACAATCTGACAATAAGTGGGCTACTGGAACAAACCATTCATGGACGAGACAAGAGAACCTGGAATGGATGGAATGCTACTATAACAGTAGACCTAATGAGAGGGGATCTATGAAAGGTATCAAGGGACTGTCGTGGAAAAGGACCACCACTCAGTTGAGTTGATCAGACAGCCTGAGGCTCCTTTATTGATTAATCAGAGAATACAAGCATATATGCAGGGAGAGACGACTGGGACAGTCGCTCTACCTTACAGCAGTGGTACCTGGGTTTATATAGCCAAAAACCGCACATTAGCATATGAACTCATGCATCCGAATATACCATATTTGGTTAATACAATGACACCATTTCCTAAAAATATATAAAATAAGCTAATTTTGCAAGCTTGCCCTTTGCAACTTCCCCTTTTTACAGGTTGTTGTGTTTGTCAGGATCTTGGCACCTGGTGTCCACCTACTTGCGGTTTCTGCAGCTGTGCTCCCAAGCAAAATTTGAGGAACTTGGGTTCAAAAATACATGTTTGTTCCTTTGGCCAAGTACATTGGGGTTATTTTTATGCGTGCACAAGCTTCTTAATAAACTATAGTGACCTAGCAGTTGTTAGTCTATTTCAGTAGTAATACAAGGGACTTTATATTAGTTTAATCCCTTAAAGGCAGCATTTTAATAGCATAATAGTGTGATAATAGTAGTGTATAGAGAAATCAGAGAGTGAGCCTCAGGAGGGTTAGTGGAAAATCAATTTTTCTTACTGTGCTATATGTTAGTAGGATTGAGGCCTACTGTCTTGATGTAATTTATAGCAGCATCAAGACCTGGCTTTTGGGCCTGGGGTTATTTTTCTTTATCAATTCCCTCCTTTGTTTGCTGTTAGTGGGCCCCCCACATCAGCAAACACTTCATCAATATCTGATAGGGGGATATTCATAAGTTCCTGGGCAATTTGTTCGATTGTTTCCTGATCCACTGTTTCTTGGCCAGGGTTACCTTCCTGGGGAGCGTGGGAAGGGGTCTGAATGTTATCAGAGAGGCTAGTTCTGAAAGTAACACAAATATCATTATTGACATTGGTGGGTGTGTAATACGGTTCGGGTCTGACAGGGTGAAGAGAAACCAATCATGGAGGGGGATAGGAACGGGAAGGGGTACTAGGGCAAGTACAATGCGCCCAGCAATTACAGCAACACCAACAGCAAATACATACAAAGGCCATTGTACCAATGGTGAAAAGAAGCCATACATACCAAGGGTGTTTTTGGGGTGATTGAAAACTTTTTGTGAATTGACACAGAACATCACCTTTAACACAGAGGGTAGAGACTAAATGAACCGTTTGAAGGGCATTTAAAGCTTCCTGGTAGACAGTTTCTAAATAGTGAATTTGGGTTTGTAAATGTGAAATAGATTGAATTTCTGGTAGGAGGGATAGCAATGAGTGAAATCGGTCAGGGACAACAGAGGTCCAGTCGAAGGGAACCTGGAATTCTAAATAAACCTGATAGTCTTTTTCTGCGGGCCAGTAAATGTTGTGAATGCCTGAGCTAGTGTGGAGATTAAAAGCCACATCATGTATGATTGAAGAATTAACATGAACGCAGCTGTTGTTAGCAGACAGTAAGTTATGGGAAGCTAGATCTTGTAAAGTGCCAGGGCCCTCCCAACACACTCGGTGGTGAACAGTTACTACCTCTCCTGGGTGTAGTTTTCTAAAGCATTGCAGTTGCGGGGGCTGCAAAGGCCAATAGGTCCAGAGATCACCTAGACCTATCCAAAGGTCAGGGGCTATAGCCGGGGCACCAATTAAGAAGCGGTTAGGACCGCCAGGAGGTTTAATTTCCCAAACATCTCGATGAATTACCCAGTCCCACAAACAACCACCCCAAGGGCCCGGAAGGATACGGTAAGTGGGGGCCCAAAATCCTTTCACGGGTCCATAAGCCCGGAAGGAACATTGTGAGCGCCAACATCTCCATTTAGAGAACTTCCACGTAAGCCTCCATGGCCACAAATCGAGGGGGATACCAGATGCATTAGTAAGGGCAGTGGGCCAGCGCTGCTGTTCAAGGTCCTTGCGTAAAGAGAAAAGAATAGTATTGAGATAGTCCTGTACTTCTGAACATGCTTGATCCCACTGCAATGCCTTTCCTGACGTAGCAACCTGGTGGATCATTTGGGTGAGTAGGGTCTGGGTAACAACGCTTAGTGCCGAAATAGTGTGGAGTGCGCCTATACCGGCCTTTTCCTCAGTAATTTGAGCCCTGGAAATAAACCCCTGAGCTTGGTCTAATTGTCCCAGATGACTTTCATGTTCCTGCGTTTTATATAGAGTCCAGGCTGATGCTGCAGTGTTAGCACCATGCAGCAGAGTGTCAACAATATCCCTTCTTTTCCTACTCTCTGCAAGTCTAGCCTGTTGCTCCAACAGGCGTATAGCAGCACCCTTAGAGCAATTAGAATAAGTACTTGTAATTTGGAAATGGGTGAGGGGTATGGAGAAATGGACAGTTCCCAAGGTAGCATTTAGGATTGTCCATCTGAACCCTGATAAATGAGGGTTTTCAGTAGGCTCATACCATAATTGTTGGTTCTGAACCTGAATGCCTTCTTTGGCCAGGGTGATATTAATTGAGTGTGAAGGGGTATATTGAAGCAATGTACAGGACAGATTTGCAGTAATGGGAATGTCCTGGGCACAAACAAACCCTACAGTGGCTAAACACATTTTGTTAACGGTGACATTAGTTCGGGTGGCATGAGTGGCTACAAAACATTCGGGACCTTTACCATAAAGAGGCCAGCATGTACCTGGGACTAGTACGAGATCTATATCATGGTCAGTGTCCCATGTATCTATGAAAATGTTAGATTGGTCAGGCTCTCCTGTATAATTAATATAAGAGGTTACATTACGATAACTAAGATATACCATACCAAATGCATTCCATTTGACATATCGTTGGTATACTTGACCCTGCAAGTAGAAAATTAACTTGGTTAAACAGTAGGAAAATAAATCACCAGTGGAAGAGGGCCTAGGCCACTGCCTAACGGTTGAGGTCTCGGGTAAATATGGATCTGTCTGGGGCTCAGGAGGGGTACGACTGTCCGAGATATTAATGGATGGGGTTACTATGGGTGGATTACTTAGAGGAGGGACCGTGGGGGGAACAGGGGAGGTGTGGGGGTGGTCTAATAATTCTGGAATGACGTAACACGGCCAAGGGGCCTGTGGTGGGTTGCAATTAGCCGCACCGGGGAGAAATCCCAAATACCAGTGTACCCCACATTCCCATGCAAATCGGCCACAAGTACCCCCTTGATACCACATTACGTTTCGTCTTTTATACCATGGCCAATTTTTAACGTCCTCTATAGTAAGAGTTTTTGGTTTAGCGGTGGAGGTTTCCCGAGACTTTCTTGCTTTTCCCCTTGGTCCGGCTGCAAGGTTTTGTTCGTTACACAAAGCAGAACGAGGAGGAAGCGTTTCTTTTCCCTTGGCTGCGATCCCACACATTGGGTAGTGTGGAATGGTTGTTTTAACCTTTGGCCTGACTGTTGACAGGAAACGCAGTGAAGTAGTCTTCCGGGCAGCAACTGAGAGCAAGTAGGAATCATAAATGTTCAGGAGAAACATAAAAACACCAGGACGGTGATAAACCAGATAGAGGGCAACAGCCATTTCCGCACTTGTGCAGTCTGTTTTTATCTTGGTTTGTGGATCGGTCATGATGCCTTATACGACCTGCCGACTGAAGGTGATACTTGGGTTCTTGCTTAGGTCCACCTGCTGACGTTGCCGGCTGAGGCTGTGGAACAGGCGGGGCACCTTTCACCTGGCTCCAAGGCGGGCTTTCCACTGGAAACTCTTACAGCAAACCCAGTCACCAGGCTCCAAGGGATGGCATGCGGTAGCAGCTGGATCTGGTAGGGTACTTTGGACCTGTGAATGAGTAATCTAACATGTCTCATTAGCCTTTTGCAATATTTTAATACACTTTTATTACAAAGGTGCAAATTTT
>NC_066632.1:1057339-1104839 GCF_025201925.1 Gopherus flavomarginatus | reverse complement strand
CAGCCTGCTCCCCCCAGCTATCACCCCCCAATCCTGCCCTGCTCCCCCCCAGCTATCACCCCCCTCATTCCCAGCCTGCTCCCCCCAGTATCACCCACCTCATTCCTGGCCTGCTCCCCCCAGCTATCACCCTCCAATCCTGCCCCACTCCCCCCAATATCACCCCCCAATCCTGCCCCGCACCCCCCAGTATCACCCAGGTCATATCCTGGGGCTGACACAGCTGAAACAACACAGCCAACTAAACCCTTCTCCGGGTGACAGCTGCGGCTCGGGTGACTCAGAGACATTTTGCGACTTCGGGCCGGTCTCGCTGCATTGTTCGTTTTGGGAAAACAAAAAATAAAAGAAACTGAAAGTCTGAGCAGCTGGAATCGTTTCAGTTTTTCAGCTCGAAATTCCCTGTCCTTTAAAAGAAACCGTTCATAGTCACTTCAGATCAAAACCTGTTCCAGGCAATTCCACTGAACTTCCCCACACTGACCCCCGCCCCGTGAGTCATCTCACCTTCCTCCAGCTAACGGCAAGGAAGTGGTCTGTACTGGCTCCAGGACACAGCCTACATGTCTAGGAATTCCCTGTGCCAACGGATGTCTTCAAAGGGCTCCAGGATAAACACAGCGCCAGCACACGACACCTGCTTTGGGACAATCTTGAGAAATTCCCCTCCGAGTCCCCCCCTGGGTCTGCAGGAAGAGTCACAGCATTCGCTTTGCATTGCCAGAGGCTCTGCGCTGCCCCCCACCTGCCCTCCAGCCCCCCAGCAGCCCGCACTGCCCTCAGCACGAGTAACCAGCACAAGTGGGAAGAAGGGGTTATGGGTCGCTTGACAGTGGGCTCAGGGGCCAGGAATGCAACACAAGCCCCCCCCTTGGGGGGCCGGGCTCTAATTTGGCTGTGGGCAGGGGACTGTGGCTCAGGGCCATGGGGCCCAGGTTAGTACCTTGCTCGTGTTTGCAGGCCCCGAGTGAAATGAACGAAAGGGGTGAATTCAGGTCGGATCCATGTGGGCAGCTGGTGCCCTCCCCTCAGAACCCCGTCATGAGGGGCCCGGTCATGGCTCAGGATCTCCGGGTCCCTGCCGCCCCTCTGGCTGGACCCTCAGTCCCACGGACAGGGGCTTGCTGCTTGGCTTGACTGTTCTCCACCTGCCTGCTGCCCCCACGTGGCGACAGGGCCCCCTGGCACTAGCAGCGATGCCATCTCACCTCAGGCCCCATCAAAGCGTCCAGGATCCCCAGCCCTCTCACGTCCCCGTGCACCCCATATGGGCCGTTAGCCGCTGGCTTGCGCTAGCAGCTGGCAGGGAGAGTGGAGGGGAATCCAGTGGGAGCCGCTGCTCCTCGCAGGCAGGCAGGCAGGCAGGCTGGGGGCGGGTGGATAACTGCTATGGCTTCTCGCCACAGGGCGTTCCAGGTTGCTCAGAGTCAGACGGAGGCAGCTGCAGCCCCGATGGCCTCCCACTGCTGAGCCGTAGCTTACTTCCTGCATCATTCTAATCCGGGATGCAGCGCTGGGGGCAGAGCTATGAGTTGGACAGTTTTATACATACCTGGCACCTGTACTGTACTGTAGAGAGGCAGTGCAGTCTAATGGGTAGTGCACTGGCCTGGCACGCAGGAGATTACGTGTCCTAGTCCCAGCTCTGCCACTGGTCTGACCTTGGGTGAGTTGCTGCTCAGTGCCTCAGTTTCCCCACGTGTGTAGCAGGGATAATGGTAATAAATGTTTCACAAGGGGGGAAATGAAGCCCTGGAGCAAGGTTCCCAGGGGCGTGGGGGATTCCCCCTCATGGACAATTTGTAAAGCAAGACGGGCTGTTTTTCTCAGAGCTTGGCTCTAGTTCCAAGAGGAATTCTTGTGGGGCAGGTCCCAGGCCTGCGCAGTACCTGAGCTCAGGGCACGTGATCACGGTCGGCCTTCCTGTGAGCCACGCTGGAGACGAGATCTTTGCACTGCACACCCCAGTGTATTGCAGGGGGCTAGGCCAGACCCCAGCAGCTCCTCCTGGATCCTGGCTGCGCCCATGGCAAAGGGTGCAGCAGCACCCCCTGGTGGGCACTGATGGAACAATCTGTCCTTAGGGCCCCGTCACTAGCCGGCTTGTGTCCTGATAACGGAAACGAACACGGGTGTGATCCGGGAGCAGCCCCACAGCGGCACTGCAGGTGAGCCCAGCGCCATCCCCACAGGGCACCACCAGCGGGTCTGGGCCAGGGGACGCCAATGCAAACTCACAAAACAGCACGTCTCCCTTCACAAGGTCTCAGGGATGGAGCTGTCACAGTGTATGGCCCATACGGGTTTCCCCCAGGGCCCAGGCTCCCAGGGCCCAGACTTCAGGCCCACAACACAAACTGTGTCGGGACAGGCCTCTGGAGCTGGGGAGAGAGAGCAGCACCCTTAGCAATTTCGGTGCCTGGCCTTGCCCTGCCTGGTCCTGCCCTTCCCAGCCCAGCCCAGCCCTGACCTGCCCCCTCCAGCTTTCCCAGGCAGCTGGAGCCTGCATCTGCCCAGCTGCCTGTTCCTCTTTAAATAGCCCAGCCCACGCAAGGAATGGCCTTTTGGTGACGCCAGCTGTCCCTGAACGGGGTCCTACACCCAGCACGACACCCGCTGGAACGGCTCCCCGAGGGCAGAGGCAAATCCTCCATTGACTTTGGGTGTCAGCTCGCTGGAGCAGGGACCAGCCTTTTGTTCTGTGTCTGGCCCATGACTGGCACGCCTAGGTGCTACTGTAATACACCTAATAAACAATGTACAGCACCTAGCACAAGGGGCGGCTGCTCTATGACGGGCTCTAGGCGCTACCGTAATACTCCTAATAAATAACGTAAGTGCCTAGCGTGATGGGGGCCTGGACCATGGCTGGGGTGCCAGGGCGCTACCATAATACACCTAATACGTACTGTACCACGCCCAGCACAATGGGGCTCTGGGCCATGGCTGGGGCTCCCAGGCACTGCTAAAGTGTAAAGAAGACAAAGACCTGCTCAAGTTGAACCACATGCTGCTGGGCTCCAGGCAGGAATCTCTGGGTGAGGTTGTGGGCTGGTGTTAGCGGCGGGGCAGACGGGGGATCCCAAGCCCCGTAGCGATATGCTGAGCACGCCGTGCGGGGTTCGCATTCCCAGCTGGCGTTTCTCTGCTGAGGCACAGCCTTTGCCCTGCTCCGATGCGGCGTGTCCATGATTTCCAATAAAAGCATTAGTCAGAAGCACGTTCCCAGCGGGAATTCCCGTCGCAAACCCCGTGACCTGCCAAAGTTCGCGCTTTATCATTTTCGACAGGCCTCAGAAGGGCAGCTCGGCAGCCGGGAATCGCTCCCAGGCAGAGCCCCCTGCAAACGCAGGGCCTGGCGGAATTCAGTCGAATCCCGGAAAAACTGGGGGGCCTCTGATTAGACCTGAGCAGCCACGCGGCTGCAGGCGGTTACTGGCCAGTCCTGGCAATTGCCAGGGGCGAGGGGGGGCTAGGCACTACCATAATACACCTAATACATTATGGGGACCATGCACATGGGCTGGAGGCTGGGGCCATGGCTGGGGGTGGAGCCTAGAGGCTACCGTAATACACCTAATACATTACTGGGATCCTGCACGTGGGCTGGGGGCTAGGCGCTACCGTAATACACCTAATAATACACGTAATACACCTCAGGAGGAGGGAGAAAACTTGTTCACCTTAGCCTCCAATGATAGAACAAGAAGCAATGGGCTTAAACTGCAGCAAGGGAGATTTAGGTTGGACATTAGGAAAAAGTTCCTAACTGTCAGGGTAGTTAAACACTGGAATAGATTGCCTAGGGAAGTTGTGGAATCTCCATCTCTGGAGATATTTAAGAGTAGGTTAGATAAATGTCTATTAGGGATGGTCTAGACAGTATTTGGTCCTGCCATGAGGGCAGGGGACTGGACTCGATGACCTCTCGAGGTCCCTTCCAGTCCTAGAGTCTATGAGTCTATGAGTCTATAATACATTACTGGGATCCTGCACGTGGGCTGGGGGGCTAGGCACTACCATAATACACCTAATACATTACTGGGATCCTGCACATGGGTTGGGGGGGGGGCTACGCACTACCGTAATTCACCTAATACATTACTGGGATCCTGCACATGGGCTGGGGGCCAGGGCCATGGCTGGGGGACATAGGCGCTGCCATAATACACCTAATATATTACCAGGAACCTGGGCATGGACCTAAGGGCAGGATGTAGGTTTCTGCCCATTACTGCAGTAGCCGAGTGCCTTGGGGCTGACGGGTAAGGGAACGCTGCCTCACGGCAGCTGAGGCTCTCCCCTCCACTGCTGCAGCCACTGGCCGTCTGATCCAAAGCCCGGCAGGCGTCGTCCCACTGACTCCCAGCAGGCGCTGGATCAGCCCAGTGAGAGGCCCTGTCCGGGTTTCCAGTCTCGCGGTGCCAATAGGAGCGATGTCACTGTGGCGCCCGCCGACCGCCCACCCCCGAAGGCTTCTTGTCATTGCTGAGCCTGGGTGCAGAGACCCGATCGGCCCTGCTGCCCGGGGGTCCGGGAGCTCCTGGCCGCGGGATGGGAGTGGCGGTGTTCAGTCACAGCCTGTCTCCTGTCCCTCCTCAGCTGGCGGCACCGAGTGATACCACAGTGATGAGCAGTCCCTGGCGCTTGCTGGCTCACGGCTGCGGCACTGGTGGTGATCCCTAGCACAAATCCCATCTGGCTCTGCACCATGCAGGTCCCTGGGCTCGCTCCCGGCCCCAGTCTCAACACCCTGCACTGCCCATGCCCCAGCTCCAGCCGCTCGTCCCCTCCCGGCCTTGTGCGGTGAGCACTGGCCGCTGTGGGCTGCAGAACAGGCCTCCCTGGCTCCGCTGTCACGGCTGCCCTCACTGTCGGTATCTGTGCAGGAGGATGCCAGAGGCAGTGGCCATGGCCAGCAGAGAGAAGGCCACCAGGCCTGGGGCTGGCTCCGACACCGGCCTGCAGAGACGAGATGGAGGAGGAGAGGAGAGGGCTTTAGCTGGCCCCCTAGGGAGTCTCAGAGCCAGGGAAGTTCTGCACTCGGGGCCTGGAGTGTTTGGAAGGAACAAGACCGGCACTGGCTCTGTCTGAGCGCTGCTCGGCGCTGGGCTGGCTTCCCTTAGCCACCGCTCTCAGCAGGACGTGCCGCTGGCACTGAGACACACGGAGAGCTCCCTGCGCTGGACAAGCCTGGTGCCTGTGGACATAGACAGCTGGCTCCTGGAGTTCAAAGTGAGCACTTGGTTTCTACTCCTCCGCTCTGGGAATCGCTGGGGGGCAGTACTCAGGCCTGGGTCACGCAGGGGGTCAGATGGATGGTCACCGGGGGCCCCTCTGGCCTTGGAATCTGGGACTCTCCACCCATCTTAGTTTAGTTGATCTGTCAGTCTATCTGTCCATCCATCTCTAGGTCCTAGCATCTCTCTCGCTGGATCTTAGTAGAGCTAGCACTCCGGTCCCCCACCCCCAGCACTGGCTCCTCACCTAGCGACTGGGTCTCTACCTAGTCCCAGCATTACACCCTCGTGCCTTTACCCATCCACATTCCTCTATCTCTGGATCCAGGAGTGGCCGTCTATCTACCCACCTTCCCATTTTCCCATCTCTGATGCTCCCGTCCCCACAGGTGCCGCATTCCAGGCCCGGGGGATTTAATCTCCTCTAATCCAGCCCTGAGTGTTTTCAGCCCAGACCCAGACTCATTCCCATCGAGTTTCCAGCTTCCTTCGGGTCGGGGTGGCCTGGCAGAGATGGACTGAGTTGGACGTTTATGGGTGTGATGGAGCAGGGAGTGGGGAGTATTAACCTGGGAATGGTGCGGGGGAGTTTTACTACTTCACTCTCTGCATTGACACTCGATGGGGATGGGAAATAAGGGGCTGACTTCACTGGGGGATGATACCTGATGGCCGCGGCGTAAAGGCTAGCGACTGCCCTGCATACCCTGAGCCCAGGACAGGGCTGGGGCCAGAGGACATCTTCTGCCCGGGACACTGGACAGAGGCTGGAGGATGGGCCGGGGGGAGGCTGGGTAAGCTGGCTGGAGGGAGTTTTAGTTTGGAGCTGGCTGGAGAGACGGGGGGAGGCCCAGAACCAGGGTCTGGGCTCCCCACCCGCCAGAGGGACCTGACTGAGGTGTCCTGTTTTCTATAAGTTCTGTTTTAGATTGTGTTCCTGTTGTCTAATAAACCTTCTGTTACTGGCTGGCTGAGAGTCACGGTGAATTGCAGAAAGTGGGGGGTGCAGGGCCCTGATTCCCCCACAGTCTGCGACAACTGGTGGCAGAGGTGGGATGTATTGCACCCCAGGGATGGCGCTTCCTGCAGTAAGTGACTGGGGAGCAGTAAAACGAAGGGGGAGTAACATGAACCAGGCATGCTGAAGGCTCAGAGAGGAGCAGTCTCAGGAGGTGGAGGAGCTACACTTAACCCCTGGGACTGTGTGACCAGCGAGAAGGACTGTTGCAGTAATGGGGTCCCCCTGGGGATTGCAGGAGCAGTTCCAGGGGTGGAGGAGTCTGCGGCTTGACCCTGGGAGAGGTGGTGACCTGCAGAAGGGCTGGCACATAAGGAGTCTTTGCTGGAAACAGTGGGGAGCTGAGAGCACACAGGCCTGGGAGTCCACAACAGCTTGGGAACTGTGGGGATGTAGAACCATCTCCTGGTGGAGCTGTGCTGGCAGAGGGGGCTATGCAGAGGGAAGGCCACCAAAGCACAGCTGATGACCCAGCTGGAGGAGGAGGATCGCTTGGAGCAGCTGATCCCTGCCCCAGAGGGAAGCAGCCTCGCAGATGCAGCGCCAGCACCGGTGTCTGTCCTGGCTGGGATTGGTCAGGCTGCTGCCGAGGGAGTCCCGAGGCCCCTCCTTCCTATGGCTAAGGGAGAGGCTGGAAGGAGCCCGGTGAACCCGGGGGCACCATGACCCCTGCAGCCATCAGGGGATCCTCACAGTGGAGCTCCCCATCGCTGGAGCTGAGGTAGCTGGAATGGGAAAGGGAGATAAAACTGAAAGAGCTGGAGGATTGGGAAAAACAGCAGCAGTGTGAGCTGGAATTGGCCAGGCTGCAGAGCAGTGGGCCCCTGGCTGCGGTGAGTGAGGGGGGACCCAGGACTGCGTGGAGCTTTGAGAAGTGCATCCTGGCCCAGCATAAAGAGGGGGAGGACATGGATACCTTCCTGACGGCCTTTGAGAAGGTCTGCGAGCTGCACAGCGTTGACCCCGCAGACAGGCTCCGGTTTCTCATCCCCTTACTGGACTCCACAGCCGTGGAGGTGTACAGCCGACTGAAAGGGGCGGAGGCAGGGGACTACGAACTGTTCAAACAGGCCCTGCTCCACGAGTTTGGGCTGACTCCTGAGAGGTTCAACGGGACGCTAAAGATGATGCTGAAAACATTTATGAACCAGCACCCGCAGGATTGGGACAAGTACTTACCTCACCTGCTGTTCGCGTACAGGGAGGTACCCCAGGAATCTACCGGGTTTTCACCTTTCGAACTGTTGTATGGAAGGCGGGTAAGGGGGCCCCTAGACTTGATGAGGGACGAATGGGAGGGGAAGGCCGCTCCCGAGGGAGAGTCAGTGGTGGAGTATGTCCTGACCTTCCGGGAAAGACTGGCCAAGCTCATGGGCCTGGCGCGGGAGAATCTGGCCCGAGCCCAGAGAAAGCAGAAGGTCTGGTATGACCGCACGGCACGGGCCCGTGCCTTCGCCACCGGGGATCAGGTGATGGTTCTCATCCCCGTGAGGAGAAACAAACTCCAGGCCGCCTGGGAAGGGCCTTTCAAGGTTATCAAGCAACTAAATGAGGTAAACTGTGTGGTGGAGCTGTCAAACCGGGCACATCACCGTCGGGTGTACCATGTGAACATGATGAAACCATACTATGATAGGGGGAATGTGGTGTTGGTCGTGTGTGGACACTGGGAGGGGCAGGGAGATGACCCCTTAGTGGAACTATTCCCTGGGACAAAAGCTGGTTCCCCCCGGAGGCAATTCCCCTCTCTGATCAGCTGATCCTGGCCAGCACGCTGAGATCAGGGGGGTGCTGCATCTATACCAACAGCTGTTTTCCAACCAGCCTGGACGCACTAATTTGACTGTCGAGAGGGTGGAGACCGGGTCACATCCCCCTATAAGATGCTCCCCTTTTCGGGTCACTGGTAAAACTGCCCAGGATCTTGAAAGAGAGGTCAGGGACATGCTGGCTTTGGGGGTGATCCAGCCGTCTTCCAGCCCTTGGGCCTCGCCAGTGGTGCTGGTTCCCAAGAAGGATGGGTCGATCCGGTTCTGTGTGGACTATCGAAAACTCAGTGCCATTACCATGTCTGATGCCTTCCCCATGCCCAGGCCTGACGAGCTCCTAGACAAGCTGGGAGGTGCTCAGTACCTCACCACTATGGATCTTACAAAGGGCTACTGGCAAGTGCCGCTGGACGCAGATGCCAGGCTGAAATCGGCCTTTATCACCCCTCTGGGGCTCTACAAGTTTCGGACCCTGCCCTTCGGCCTCAAGGGAGCACCGGCCACCTTCCAGTGCCTGGTGGATCAGCTACTGAGGGGGATGGAGAGTTTTGCCTTGGCGTATATTGACGACATCTGCGTCTTCAGCCAGACCTGGGAGGACCATATGTCCCAGGTTAGATACGTGCTGGATGGACTCCAGCAGTGACTTGGTCATTTGTGGGATAAGACCCAGAACTGCACAGATGTCAGAGAAAGCCAGGGGCCCATTGCTTTTACCTTTGACGAGGACATCGACGCGCCCCAAGCTGGCCCTGTATCTGTTCTGTGCCAGGCACCGGTAGGTCCCATTGAGGGCGCGCTGGGCCAAGCACGGTCACCATCCAGCCGCGGTCAGACAGCTGCACGCTGGTGTTGGAGGGCGGCTCCCGGCGCAGCTCGGGCAGGGGGTTCCCCTTGGTGCTGCACCATACTGTGAAGTTAGTGCCGACCCCGAACTGCAGCAGCTCCACAGAGACTTTCATGCTGTGGGGCGCAGGTCAGTGGGGAGAGGCTGTGGGGCTGGGAGGGCAGGGGGAGTGTGGAGAGTCTAGGGAGTTAGAGCAGGAAGGTGGGAGCCAGGACTCCTGGGTTCTCTCCCTGGCTCTGGGAAAGGAGTAGGGGCTGGTGGGTTGGAGCAGGGGGGACTGAGAGTCAGGATTCCTGGGTTCTCTCCCACCTCTGGCAGGGGAGTGGGGACTAGTGGTTAGAGCAGGGAAATGGGCTCTAGACTGCCTGGTTTCCGTTGCTAAAACACTGACTTGTTGTGAGATGTTGGGAACACGCCTGCCCTTCTGTGACTCAGTTTCCCAGCCTGTAATATCTGGATTGTACCTGCCCGGCAGGGAGTGTGGGTTGGAACACTCTATCCCAGCGGGAGGGGAAGCACCCTGGAGGGCGCGTGGTGTCGAGCAGCTAACACAGCTTTAGCCCCAGACGCGGCAGCTTACGATAACTGTGGGTCCTTGCCACGGCGACGTTCACATGCTCCCCGTATCGGGCGAAGCAGAGGGGCTCCAGGGTTCACACCGTGACCTTGTGGATAGTCAGGGCCCCCCAGCCGGCTCCCTGCTCTGGCACCTTTGGCCCCAACGTCCCCTAGCCCAGGCGGGTGTGATCGGTGGAGGAGCTGGTGTGGCTCAGAACCAAAGCACTCCCCAAGCTCACTGCAGGGGACGATCGTCCTCGGGGATGATCCTCACACCACAGGGTGCACTGGGGAGGGGTGGCCGGACAGGAGAGACCGAAGGGTGGGGAAAGGGATTCGTTAGGACACCAGCAGGGCTCTCGGGGACACTCCAGGTGCAGTTTCCCCAAAGCCCTTAAAGGCCCCGCAAGCGCAGCCCGTGGGGCAGGATCATGTGAGAAGTTACTGGGGGCCCCAGGCTGTGATGCACCTAAATACCCATGGGCCAGAGCTGACAGTTCTGCGGGCTTTCGACCGTCTTCACCAGCCCCTGGCCTCTGCCCTTTGCTGCAGGAGGCCGTCCATTGAGAGAACCCCACAGGGCAGGACCCTGAACAGGCCCCGCAAACCCCATCCCGGCTGCGCAATCACTTCCTGTCCCAAACACCGGCAGCCAGGAACACCTCCTGAGCTGAGTGAGCGCTCCCTGGGCAGCATTGCTCTGCCCCTGTTATCTAGCTGCCACGTCCCACCCCAGAAATGGGTGCATTTTAGCTTTGGGCAAGTGAGCCCTGTGCTGCACGGCTGTTAAACACCTCCTGTGTCCCACCCCAGAAGTGCATGCATCGCCACACTGTGGGCATTCCCTGAGCAGCACTGCCACGTGGCTGTTAAACTGCTGCCATCTTCCACCCCAGAGGCAGCTGCATTTCAGTGGCAGGTGCAGCAATCCTTGTTTATCTCTTATCTGCTTCACCCAGGGGAGGCTCAGAGGATTAACCTGTCTTTGCACAGTGGGAATGAACCTTGTTGGGGCACTGCGGGGTGCTCGGCCTGGTGGTTATTTTCTTTAGAAAGGAACCAAGCTGGGGCATTTCTGCTAATGCGGGGAGAGGCCTCCCTTTCCAAGAAATGCCGCTGGCCACAGAACCCTGCTGCTCTGCGTCAAGACTTCCCCCCAGGATGTGGCTGTAACTGCCCTATCAGCTTGGTACACGCAGTGTGAACTTCGAAACAACCTTTCTCTTTGCCCTCAGTGAAACCTCCCTGGATCCAACCCTAGAGATTCCCCAAACCTGAGGAAAATCCACACGACACCGAACAGTTTGAAGCGCCTGCTGTAACCTGCTTCCTGGGACCTCCTGCCATGCAAACTCCCTCCTGCTGGCACCCTGGCCAGTGCGTACAGAGCAGATCCTGCCTTTAAAGACGCTTTTCCCCACTGTGTTTACGGCTTCAAACCTTCGGGTTGGCTTTCTGCTGTTCATACGAACTACAGGGAGTGGGAACGTGGCCCAAGGCTGTATCCTCTGCGCCCATGACGGCTTCCTGCCACTCGTTGCTTCTGCCCTGTACAGGAATGTGCATAGCTGCCATCTGTTCAGTGCTATGGAAATGCGAGCAGCTACGTGTCTGCCAGAGACAAGATGGACACAGTCGGCCATGGCTTGTCACTAATCCCAGAGCCCGAAATGGGACCGGGGGGGAGGGAACAGACTGGCAGGGCCTTTGAGTCCAACCCTCTGTGCTGAGGCAGGACCAATCAAACCTGCTTACTATAGAATCACGGGACTGGAAGGGACCTCGAGAGGCACCTAGTCCAGCCCCCTGCACTCCTGGCAGGACTCCGGATTATCCAGACCATCCCTGACAGGGGTTTGTCCAACCTGCTCTTAAAAAGTCTCCAGTGACGGAGACTCCACAAGCTCCCTGGGCAGTTTAGTCCAGTGCTGAACCACCCTGACAGTGAGGAAGTTTTTCCTAATGTCCAACCTAAACTGTCCTTGCTGCAATTTCAGCCCATTGCTTCTTGTCCTGTCCTCAGAGATCAAGAAGAACAATTTACCTCCCTCCTCCTTGTAACAACTTTTCATGTACTTGAAAACTTTTCTCAGGTCCCCTCTCAGTCTTCTGCTCTCCAGATTAAAACAAACCCAATTTTTTCAATCTTCCCTCATAGCTCATGTTTTCTAGCCCTTTCATCATTTTTGTTGCTCTTCTCTGGACTCTCCAATTTGTCCACATCTTTCCTGAAATGTGGTGCCCAGATCTGGACACAATACTCCAGTTGAGACCTAATCAGCACAGAGTAGAGCAGAAGAATTACGTCTCGTGTCTTGCTCACAACACTCCTGCTGATACAGCCCAGAATGACGTTTGCTTTTTTTGGAGCACTGTTACAATGTTTAGCTTGCCCATGTGTGTGTGCAACTGACTGTTCCTTCCTCAGTGGAGCACTTTGCATTTGTCCTTCTTGAATTTCATCCTATTTACTTCAGACCATTTCTCCAGTTTGAATTTTAATCCTGTCCTCCAAAGCACTTGCAACCCCTCCCAGCTTGGTATCATCCACAAACTTTATCAGTGTCCTCTCTATGCCATTATCTAAATTATTGATGAAGATATTGAACAGAACCGATCCCAATGGGACCCCACTGGTTATGTCCTTCCAGCCTGACTGTGAACCACTGATCATTACTCTCTGGGAACGATTTTCCAACCACCTTATAGTAGCTCCATCTAGGTTGCATTTCCCTAGTTTGTTATGAGAAGGTCATGCGAGATTGTATCAAAAGCTTTACTAAAGTCAGGATGTACCACATCTACCGCTTCCCCCCATCCACAAGGCTTGTTACCCTGCCAAAGGAAGCTCTCAGGTTGGTTTGACCTGATTTGTTCTTGACACGTTATCATCTAGGTGTTTGCTAATTGATGGGTTATTTCTTTGCTCCATTATCTTCCCGGGTACAGAAGTTAAGCTGACTGGTCTGTAAATCCCCGGGTTCTCCTTATTTCCCTTTTTATAGATGGGCACTAGATTTACCCTTTTCCAGTTGTCTGGAACGTCTCCCGTCTTTATGACTTTTCAGAGATAATCGCTAATGACTCAGATATCTCCTCAGTCAGCTCCTGGAGTATTCTAGGATGCATTTCATCAGGTTCTGGTGATTTGAAGACATCTAACTTGTCTAAGTAATTTTTGACTTGTTCTTTCCCTATTTTAGACTCTGATCCTACCTCATTTGCACTGACACTCACTATGTTAGACGTGCAATCGCCACCAACCTTCTTGGTGAAAACCAAAACAAAGACGTCATTAAGCACCTCTGCCATTTCCACATTTTCTGTTATTGTCTTTCCCCCTCATTGACTATCAGGTCTACTCTGTCCTTGGTCTTCCTCTTGCTTCTATTGTATTTGTAGAATGTTTTCTTGTTTCCTTTTATGTCCCTAGCTAGTGTGATCTCAGTTTGTGCCTTGGCCTTTCCAATTTTATCCCTACTTGTGTTATTTGTTTATATTCATCCTTTGTAATTTGACCAAGTTTCCACTTTTTTGCAGGCCTCTTTTTTGAGTTTTAGATCATTGAAGATCTTCTGGTTAAGCCCAGGTAGTCTCTTGCCAGACTTCCCATCTTTCCTGCTGTGATGGGGTTGGGACTCACCACCCAGCGCCTCCCTCTGGTTGTTCTGAGAATTAGCTCAGTGCACAGGGAGTGCCCTCTGCTGGTGGTGTCCTGTCTGTCATCTGTTCCTCGCTGGTGTCTGGACCCACGTTGCTCCCCACTTGGCAGCATCCTCTTCAGGCCACTGCCCCCTAGTCCATCCTCACCCCCTTCCAGGCAGGGTGGGGGGGTGTTCAGCAGTCCATGCACTGGCCTCAGTGGCCAACCACAACCTCCAAAGTTTGGCCTCTTGTCTCAAGGGCTGGTTGCAATTTGTCTCAGCCACCCTACTGCATGGCCAGCTGCAGTACAAGGGGGGGACTCAGGGCCACCCACTACTCTGGGTCCCGACCCAGGGACCCCCTAGTGGCAGCCTCTCTGCCCTCCTTCTCTCCCTTTGTCCAACTGTCCCTGGGCCACTTCCCCTCTGGCCCCTCACACCCTCTAGGCCCTTTCTATCAGGGCCGAGTCTGGCAGGTCTTGGGTTGGAGTCCGACTATGTTCCCCTGAGCCTGCCCAGCCCAGCCCAGCCCTGCTCTGCTCTGCTCTGCTCTGCTCTGCCAAGGTCCTGGTCTCCTGCTCTGCAGACAGACCTTCCCCCATGAAGCTCTGGGGCAGACTGCCTGCTCCTTTTCTGGGCAACCTTTATATAGGGCCTAGCCTAGCCCTGATTGGCTGTCTGTAATGTCCACCCCTGATTGGCTCTCAGTAAGCCCTTTCCTGATTGGCTGCCAGCCTGCGCAGCTGCCCTGGGCTACTCTAGCCCCCGCTCTCATGCCACCACACTTACGCGGTGGGATAATTTGCCCTTGTGCCCTTAATAACGTCTCTGAAAAACCACCAACTGTCTTCTATTGTTTTCCCCTTAGACTTGCTTCCCATGGGATCTTACCTACCAACTCCCTGAGTTTGCTCAAGTCGCCGCCTTGAAATCCATTGTCTTTATTGTGCTGTTCTCCCACCTACCAGTCCTTAGAACCGTGAACTCGATCATTTCATGATCACTTTCACGGTACAATAGTTTGCCCAGTGCTTTGAGATCCTCAGACAGGGCCGGCTTTAGGCCGATTTGCTTGATTCCCAGGAATTGGGCCCCGCGCCTTAGACATTTCTTTTTTTAAACTTACCCTGGGTCCCTGGCCGCGATCTGCTCTGGGG
This sequence comes from Gopherus flavomarginatus, assembly GCF_025201925.1. Classification (NCBI taxonomy): domain Eukaryota; kingdom Metazoa; phylum Chordata; order Testudines; family Testudinidae; genus Gopherus; species Gopherus flavomarginatus. The sequence goes on along the minus strand of NC_066632.1, from coordinate 1,090,606 downwards.
TCTTCCATGGTCCCACTCCCTTGAGCGAAGTGCAGGCGGGAGCGCGGCAAGCCCTGCTCTCCCGGCTGGAGCCCTGGCCAGAGTGCGGCAAGCCCCGAGGCCCTGCTGTCCTGGCTGGAGCCCTGGCTGGAGCGCAGCAAGCCCCGCTCTCCCGGCTGGAGCCCCGGCCGGAGCACAGCAAGCCCCAAGGCCCCGCTCTCCTGGCTGGAGCTCCAGCCAGACTGCGGCAAGCCCCGAGGCCCTGGTCTCCTGGCTGGAGCTCTGGGCCTTTAAATAACCTCCAGAGCCCTGGGGTAGTGAGGGGCTCCGGGGGCTATTTAAACGGTCAGGGCTCCAGCTGCCTGCCTCTGCTACCCCGGTCCTTTAAATAGCCACCAGAGCCCGGCCATCCCCATGCATTCCCCAGGGCTCCCGTGGCTATTTAAAAGGTCCGGGGCAGGGTAGAAGCAAGGGAGTCCCGGGCCCTTTAAATAGCCCCCAAAGCCCTGGGATAGCAGGGAGCTTGGGGGCTATTTAAAGGGCTGGGGCTCCAGCTGCCTCTGCTGCACCCTCTGCTTTGCCCACACCAGTCCAGCCCCCCCTGCCTGCAGCCAGTCCCTGTCAAACCCCCTGCTGTGTCTCCAGTCAACCCCTGCCACACACCCGTGGCCCTGTCCAAAGCCAGCCAGCCCCACACACACTGCTGCCTGCACCAGCCCTGCACACCCTGCCCTGTCTCCAGCCAACCCCTGCTGCACCCCCCTGCCTGAAGTCAGCCAGTCTCTGCCTCTGTCTCCAGCCCTGCCAACCCCTGCTGCATCCCTCGCGGCCCTGCCTGAAGCCAGCCCGCCCCCCACACCCCCTATCTCCAACCAACCCCACACCCCTTGCCCTGCCTCCAGCCAGCCCCATGTCCACTGCTGCCCTGCAGTTCCAGGACAGTAACCCTGCACACCTGCTTCAATGAGGTGGGCAGGGAGCAGCTGGGACCCACACATGTGAAACAGCAGTCATTAATAACCAATCAACAGCATATATGATGCAATGTACATAATTTATAATTTTATTATTTATATAGTTATGGAAAGTAAATAATACATGGAAGAAATGGAAGGCTTTTTTTTCCACTTTTTTTTTTAAGTCATCCCTGCTAGGGCCCCGCCGAAAATGTTCGAATTGGGCCACGCACTTCCTAAAGCCGGCCCTGTCCTCAGACACTGCTGCTATCAGGGAATTATTACTAGTGAGTCTGCCTCATTCGGTACATTACCCTTCTCTGAGCCCAGCCGCCCAGAGATTCACCCACCTCCCTGTGTTCATCTGGCCAGCTACGAAGAGACTTGGATTTACTCCAGAGCTCTGCAAGAAGCAAACGGCTCCTGCCCCCACCCTGCCTGAGCGGTCAGACTCACCAGCCAGCAGCCAGAAGCAGAGCCGGCTCAGGCCCAGACGGGGTCATTTTCACCCGACTCTGAGCTTCGGTTGGGCGTGTGGGCAAGAATACAGCTCAGCTGCCTTAGAACACCTGCTTACACCTTGTTGCCCTCCCTCCCTCGGTCACACTGACTCATCCACACCTACCGTGCAAGCCTTGTATCCAAACGGGATCCCTGCCCTGCCCCCTCTGCACCGCGGGCTCGAGGACTCCCCAAGGTCCCTCCCCGTGATTTCCAGCCCATCACTGTTCGGTTTGGGGAGGGTCTTGCCCTCTCCAGGTGCATGGGCGACTGAGAGGCAGGTCCTTTCTCGGTGTGCCACGTAGACCAGTGCCAGTGGGTGCCACCCCTGCCCAAAGCGGAAGAAACAGCAGCGGCTGCTCAGAGGTGCAGGGGCTGAGGCTGGATCTGGCTCGTGGTGCTTGGGTTTAATCTAGGCTTTTAATGATTCAGGGCCATCAACGTCAGGAGGTTTCTGCCCTGTTAAGAATTGAGCTGTGCCAACACCCCCCACCCCAGCTCGTTCCAAGCCAGGGACACAAACATGTTATGAGCTGGAGCTGGATTCAAACCAGCAACCTCCCATGTCCCACCGCGGGGCCCCTCTAACGCCCGTGGGCCATATTGATGCAAGCAGTCAGGATGAGCTCTACCCTGACATCTGGTGGTGAATTATGGGAAGTGTGGAAAGAATTTCAGAAAAAGTGTGAATTCTCAGATATTTGCATGGGCACGCCCAGCATAGCCCAACGCAGCCTGGGATGGTTATTTTGACAGCTCTGGGATCCCCAATTTCTTTGTTATTGGGGCAGGATAAATACAGTGTTGCCGCCTGATTATGTGAACGAGGAACTACGAGACTAACTTAAGTGACGCTTGCTAAACAAAGGACATGGGTTCCAAAACCTAGTGAATTGAGAGAGGTTGGGGACTGGTTTGTGTGCGTACGCGCGCACACACACACACACACACACACACACAATCAATCTCCCTCTCCCTGCCTGCCTGCCGGTGAGGGCCTGGAACATCAATTGCACATCCTCCTTTCTCCACTGTTAAAAAGTAGAGCTAATTTTGATTCCATTAGGAGTCCATCTAGAGACTGCTGAGCTGACTTCATGTTGGGCCAATGGTGCCCCAGCACCAGGGCTCCCCTACGAAGAGCTGAAATCACTGAAAGAGCTGAGCTGAGATGACTGAGTGCTGTGCTAACTAGTGGGGGAGCCTGAAGATCTATCGCTAAGCGGCTGGCAGAGCAGAGCAGTTTGCAGCATGTTGGAGCAGCTCAGCAGGGACGGCTGGTGTGGTGGAGCTGGTCGTGGTGAAGGCTGCAGCAGAACTCCACCGAGAGGCGGAGCAGTTGGCCCTGGCCCACGTAAGGTGCCCCTTAACACTCTGTGTAGACTTCCCCGCCCTTTCCACCCAGGCTAGGGGGGTAAAACTCTGCAGATAAACTTTTGAACTCTGGGGTGGCACTGACCAGAGACTTTCGGGTTGTTGGACTTTGGGGTGATTGGACTTAAGACCCTAAGGGGGAAAAGGACAGTGCCAAACGTACCTGGGGGTGGGTTTTGTTTATGGTTTGTGTTATAATCCTGTTTGTGGTGTTTCTCCAGTGGGATGCCACATTGTTTCCTTCCTTTATTAAAAGGATTTTGCTACACTCAGACTCCGTGCTTGCGAGAGGGGAAGTATTGCCTCCTAGAGGCGCCCAGGGGGGTGTGGTATGTGAGTGTCCCAGGTCACTGGGTGGGGGCTCGAGCCGGTTATGCATTGTGTTATTGAAACGGAACCCCTGGATACTGAACCCGGCCCTTGTTGCTGCCAACTCAGAGGGGCAGAAGGGTCACACTAAGTAGCATTAACAATGACTAATGCCCAGAGCTGATACAGGCTCCAAGCTTTGCCTCGCCAACAGCTAACATCTCCATGGGCGCCCACGGGGGGCTGCTCCTGGGGCGGGGGGGGGGGGCGCACGAGCCTCACACACAGAGCAGAAGGTGCCCAGGCAGTCAGTTTATTTGAGACCCTCAAAACCATGTGGAACCAATGACAGCCACTGGGTGGGAGGGAGCATGGGGTTACCCGGGCGTCTGGACTGGACTCACTGTAAATGTAACAGTCCCAGGGCACCGAAGAAAGGATTGTACATGCACACATATGCACACTCACATTCACACTCATGTGCACGCACACAGGCACATGCACACACACACGCACACAAGCACCAGGGCTAGACACCCTGGAGAGCTGCGGCCCAGCTCGGCTCCTCTGCTTGGTCCCAGCCCACCAGCCGGGGCACATCAGGGAAAGGGCCGTGACCCCACCCGCCCCAGGAACCAGTCCCCTGGGGTGAGGGCTTCGGGCTCAGACACCTCTGGGCTCCTTGTCCTCACCCAAAGATTCAGGCCCATCACTGCCCAGTTCTTCCCCCTTCCCTGAGTTGCCCTCCCCACTGCGGGCGGGCGGGGGGCAGCCCTGGACCACAGCTAAGATGTCATGAATCATTTTCTCATAAGCCACCACACTCCCAGGGCTACGCTGCCGAGAACCACAGTCACCCCCAGCACAACTGCGACTATCACAATCCAGGACCTTCGGGGAACTGTGGAGACTGTGGGAGAAGAGAAACACGAGTCAGGGGGAGCCCCAGCTTGCTTTCTCCAGCCCCCCGCAGGACCCGGGTGCCCGAGCCCCCCCGCCCCCAACAGGGCACAGGTGCCCCTGAGCTCCCCACACACACATAGGGCCTGGGAGCCTCCCTGCCTGCTGCCCCCAGCCGCCCCGCCCGGAGGCACTGCAGGACACGGTAGCCCTGTCTCGGTGGTCCCCAGCCAGCCCTTGCTGTCTGCCCTGACAGGAAGGGGATCAGACCAAACCAGCAGGGCTGGGGACCCTGCCCCAGAGACCACCCCCTGGCTCAATGAATAGCCCCTGCCTGGACCCACAGACACGTCACAAGGGAGCCAGTGACTGAGGCAGGCATGGAGCCTGTGGCTCCGGGTCCCAAGTGTTCCCAGCCTTGGGCCCGGCTCCAGGGGGTGGCACAGAGCCCCTCCGCAGAGGGAAAGGAAGGTGCCCTGGAGCCTGTTGCTTTTACCTTCGATGAGGACATCGATGTGCCCCGAGCTGGTCCCGTATCTGTTCTGTGCTAGGCACCGGTAGGTCCCATTGTGGGCACGCTGAGCCGAGCGCACGGTCACCGTCTGGCCGCGGTCAGACAGCTCCACGCTGGCGTTGGAGGGCAGCTCCCAGCGCAGCTTGGGTGGGGGGTTCCCCTCGGCGCTGCACCACACCGTGAAGTTAGCGCCGACCCCGAACTGCAGCCGCTCCACGGAGACCTTCACGCTGTGGGGAGGGGCTGGAAGGGCAGGGGGAGAGCGGGGGTCAGCAAGGAGGGGCCAGCTGGGATGGGCTCCCGGGGGGGAGGCTGATCCCCACTTCCCACCCATGTGCCCCACACCATCAGGCTTGCCCCGGTTTTCTCCTGGCCACCCTGCCAAGGGGGAGATGGGTATCACTGTCCTGGCATTACTGGGGGGCAGTGCTGGGAGTCTGGGCTCCAGGGTTGGAGTCCCAGCTCGGGGTGGGGTCAGAAAAGGGAACCCTGCTGGGGCTTTCCTGAGTGCTGCAAAGGGACGGGGGTCTAGCAGTTATAGACAGGTGTTGAAAGTCAGGACTCCTGGGTTCTATCCCAGCTCTGGGAGAGGCCTGGGGACAAATGGTTAGAGCAGGGGGCTAGGAGCCAGGATTCCTGGCTGCGGGAAGTAATTTTGTTTCTTATTTCCATGGTCTCAAAAAGAGACAAAAAGTAATAGCAAAAAATATTTTAAGTACATCGGAAGCAGGAAGCCAGTGGGGCCACTGGACGATCTAGATGCTAAAGGAGCACTCAAGGGCGATCAGGCCATTGCGGAGAAACTAAACAAATTCTTTGCATCGGTCTTCACGGCTGAGGAACATGATGGAGATTCCCAAACCTGAGCCATTCTGTTTAGGTGACAGATCTGAGGAACTGTCCCAGACTGAGATGTCATTAGAGGAGGTTTTGGAATAAATTGATAAATTAAACAGCAATAAGTCACCAGGACCAGATGGTATCACCCAAGAGTTCTGACGGAACTCAAATGTGAAATTGCAGAACTACCAACTGTGGTGTGTAACCTGTCATTTAAATCAGCTTCTGTACCAGGTGACTAGTGGATAGCTAATGTGACGCCAATTTTTAAAATGGGCTCCGGAGGTGAACCTGGCAATTACAGGCCTGTAAGCCTGACTTCAGTCCCAGGCAAACTGGTTGAAACTATATTAAAGAACAATATTTTCAGACATACAGATGAGCATAATTTGTTGGGGAAGAGTTAACATGGTTTTAGCAAAGGGAAATCAGGCCTCGCCAATCTACTAGAATTCTTTGAGGGGGTCAACAAGCAGGTGGACAAGGGGGATCCAGTGGATACAGTGTGCTTAGATTTTCAGAAAGCCTTTGACAAGGTCCCTCAACAAAGGCTCTAAAGCAAAGTAAGCTGTCATGGGATAGGAGGGAAGGTTCTCTCATGGATTGGTAACTGGTCAAAAGACAGGAAACAAAGGGTAGGAATAACTGGTCAGTTTTCAGACAGGAGAGAGGTAAATGGTGGTGTCCCTCAGGGTTCTGTACTGGTCCAGTCCTAGTCAACATAATCATAAATGATCTGGAAAAAGGGGTAAACAGTGAGGTGACAAAATCTGCAGATGATACAAAACTACTCAAGACAGTTAAGTCCCAGGCAGCCTGCAAAGGGCTACAAAAGCATCTCTCAAAACTGGGTGACTGGGCAACAAAATGGCAGATGAAATTCATTGTTGATAAATGCAAAGTAATGCATATTGGAAAACATCATCCCAACTATACGTATAAAACGATCGGATCTAAATTAGCTGTTACCACTCGAGAAAGGAATCTTGGCATCATTGTGGAGAGTTCTCTGAAAACATCCACTCAATACAACAGCGTTTAGTAAAGAACTAGATCAGGTCATGGAAGAAGGTCCCTCAATGGCTATTAGCTGGGCTGGGCAGGGATGGGGTCCCCAGCCTCTGTTTGCCAGAAGCTGGGAATGGGCGACGGGATGGGTCACTGGATGATTCCCTGTTCTGGTCACTCCCTCTGGGGCACCTGGCATTGGCTATGGCGGTAGACAGGACACTGGGCTGGATGGACCCTGGGTCTGACCCAGTCTGGCCATTCTGAAGTTCTTATAGTCAGGAAGCTGCTGCACACTGAGGACTAAGGACCCACTCACAGTAACTGACAGCTCCTCACCCCAGACGTGCAGGGTGGCCCTGGCGCTGTCACTCAGCACCTGGTGGCCCACGCGGAGCCAGGCCTGGCACACAATCTCCTGCCCGTGCTGCGTGGGCTGTGCCACGAAGCTGTACCCCACGGCCGGGCTGCCACCGCTTTCGCTGAGGGTGCTGCCCCCGCTGCTCAGGGTGATGTTGATGTCGGAGGGGACGGAGCCGGACACAAGGCTGGAGACGTTGCAGGTGATTCGCTCCTGGTGACCAGCCACCATCTCGGCTCCCAGGTGGATCTCAGGGGGTGAGAATCCTGGGAGGAGGGGGAAACAAAGGCAAATGAGCCTTCCTGAAGCTTCTCCCTGCATATAGCGGGCCAAGGGCCCTGCCTTCTTGTAAATACTGTGCTCGATGCCCAGGGAGCCAGGACTCCTGGGTTCCATTCTGGGGGGGAGGGGACTGTGGGGGCTGGTGGTTAGAGCAGAAGGAGCTGAGAGGCAGGACTCCTGGGTTCCATTTTCAGGGGTGGGAGGGGAGGGTGGGGGGAGCTGGGAGGCAGGACTCCTGGGTTCCATTTCCAGGTGTGGGAGGGGACGGTGAGGGGAGCTGGGAGGCAGGACTCCTGGGTTCCGTTTCCAGGTGTGGGAGGGGATGGTGGGGGGAGCTGGGAGGCAGGACTCCTGGGTTCCATTCCCAGGGGTGGGAGGAGCAGTGGCAGGAGCAGGGTGCTGGGAATCCAGACTATGGGGTTTTATTCTTTGCACTGATGTCTAGTCCTTGGAAAAGTCTTTCCCCTCCCAGGGGCGGCACCGGGGGGGGTGGGAGTGTGGGGGGCAGGAATGAGCACGCAGTTAAACCTCAGCGTACGGTACACGTGGAGCCTGGCTTTTTCGGTGATGTCCGTGGAGCTGACAAAGCACAGGGGCTTTAGGTCCCACTCTCTGAGGTTGGAGATGTGCAGAGACATCCAGCCGGTTCCCTCCTTCGTCACCTTCGGCACCGACGTCTCCCAGCCCAGGCTGGTGTGACTGGAGCACGTGCTGGTGCAGTTCAGAACCACGTCACCCCCAAACGCTACCGCCAGGTCCTTGGGCACGATGCTCAGGCCGCATGGGTCTGGGTGCACTGGGGAGCAGAGAGACAATCAGACAGGCTCCCCCCAGCCCACATGGCCACAGCAGCCCACCCCCCTCTGGGGACACCACATGGGCCAGACCAGGCTCCCCCTGGGGACCACCCAGACCCAGCAGCTGGCCCCGCAGCCCAGGTCTCGCTCTGGGACATTGGGCTGTTCTCCCCCAGGGCTCCGCCTCAGTCGGTGCCCAGAATGGACGCACAAAGGGGCAGCAGGCCTGGCGAAGTGTCTGTCACAGTTCAGGGCAACTGCACCTGTGTTTGCCCCCCTGCCTCCTGCCCTGTGGTCCAGCAAGGGCACTGCACTGGGCTCCTGGCTCCTCTCACCCTCCTGCAGGGTTCCCTGCCTACGCGATTCCCAGCTGCATGGTGCTTTCTCTGCAACGCCATGAACGGTGCTGTGGCACCCTGGCACCGTAATACTCCCCACTGTTGTGTAATTAGGACAGGTTTTGTACGAAGTCTGCCTTGTGAGGTAGTCTTGGTCTGCTAGACATGAATGCCTCGCTGGATTGTCGGAGCCATCGCTGTATGCGAAGTTAGGAAGTTTGGCTCTGTAGCTGTTACTGAAACGTGCTGAGGCTGAACACCCCCCCAAGCCGCCTCTCAGGCACAACAGTAAAAAGGCCAAACAATGTTGGTGGCTGCCTGAGGAATTGCACACAAGCGCAAGGATCACCCCAGGAACTGTGTGCAATAGAAACCTCTCCCAGCATAGGCACCAACTTCGTGGGTGCTCCGGGCCTGGAGCACCCATGGGGAAAAATGAGTGGGTGCTCAACACCCACCAGCAGCCAAGCTCCCCTCACCAGCTGCCCCACCTCCTCCTTCCCCCGAGTGCGCCGCGTTCCCACTCCTCCATCCACCTCCAAGTGCTTCCTGCCTGACCGCCGCCAAACAGCTGTTTGGCAGCATTAGCCCGCTCTGGGAGGGTGGAGGAGGAGTGGGAACGTGGCATGCTCAGGGGAGGAGGCAAGGAAGGGGTTGTAATAGGGGCAGAGAGGGGGCAGGGCTTTGGGGAAGGGGTGGGAAGGGGCAGGGCCTCATGGAAGGGGTGGAGTGGAGGCGGGGCCGGGGGCAGAGTGGGGGTTGAGCAGCCACGGGACAGAGGGGAAGTCAGTGCCTATGTCTCAGAGCCAGCTCTACACATTGGGAACTGTTTGACCCAGCTCATGGCAAAAGAGCTTTCCAGCAAGTGAGGAGAAGATATAAAAGGGGGAAATGACATCCTGGGGGGACCTCACTCTCCCGACAACACCACACCTGGAAACCCCTGAGGAACAAAGACTGAACGGGGGGGGAGTGCTGGTCCCAGGTTAAAGGGATTTCTAGCCTGTCTGAAAACCTGGGAAAGCCCAGGCAGCTTGTGCCTTAAGAATCCGCCAGCCTGTTTATCACTCAGGGTGAGAATTTGCTAATTTGTATCCTACCTCTCTAGTGTGTTAAACTCCGTTTGCGGTTCTGTTTCTTTACTAGGTAATTTGCTTTACCATTTGCTTTCACTTACAATCACTTCAAATCTCTCTTTGTATTTAGTAAACTTATTTTTGCTTTGTCGAAAACCAGCATGTGGGAGAAATAACTGGGGGCAGAAAGCGGTTGTGCATTTCCTCTCCACATTGAGGGAGGGGGCGAATTTCATGAGCTTGTGCTGTGCAGTTCTCGGGCCAGCGCAAGACAGTGTAACTCTGGGTTTACACTGAGGTGCGGGGGGGTGCCCTAGCTGTGCCTCCCCATGTAGAGCTGCTCACAGCATCTGCATGTAACAGCAGCTGGGTGTGTCCCTACCTGGGTGCGTGCTGGTAAAGTGCCGGCTGGAGCCTGGGAGGGGGCTTGGCAGGCCAGTCACAGCAGTACAGTGTAAAGAGAGGCCAGACTGGTGGGTTAGGGAGCTTAGTGGTACCCTAGGTCCAGGTAGCACCCCGGGGGGGACCTGTCACAGGCGCCTTGGCCCCAAGTAGAAGCTACTCCCCCGGCCTTTCCTAGTGCTGTTATTCTCAGGTGAAAGCACTACAGAGAAGACACCGAGTGATTAAAGGACCCGCACAAGTGTCCCAGAGACCAGCCCAGGCAGTGCTACAAGCCCCACCCGCACTCAGCACAACACGCACCCTCATGACAGGTCATTCTCCCCTGTCACTGCTCGGGGCTTTGGTCTTCAGAGCCCAGGAACAGCTAGTCAGCCGGACAGCGGCTCTTTGCTCAAGGTGTAGCCTCTGAAGGGCGGGTCTGCAGGGGGGAATTTGCTTCCTGCCCATCCCCAGGTATTTCGTGGGAAACCCACTGAATTTTTCTTATCCTCAAAGTTCCTTTTTGTCTGGCACATAGTTTACAATAGTCCTTTGATGCTCAGCCCACTTTCCACGTTCCCACTGCTCCTGTGGGCCTGCGAGAGATGCTCCAGACATCCTACACCCACCCACAGACTTGGCATTTAAACCCCAATGGACACCCCCCCACAAGCTGTTTAAACTTGATTCACTCAGAGCTATGGAAATTGCCAGTCGCATCCCAGGGGCAGCCTGACCTTTCTTTGTAAAGTCAGGGGGTTGGCGGTGATGTTACAAAGAAATCAAGAATAAAATCTTTCTAAATACCGAGTCAAAGCCAAGGGTTGTGGCTCATTTGTAACTCACCAGTCAGATCCGGGTCTTCCCTATGGGTCTGCAAATATTGACTCATTACCCTCCTCCCTCTCTTTGGGTTAGGACCGGGGGCTGGAAGCCCATGGGGCAGCGTGCCAGCTAGTAGAGTGCTGAGCGGGAGGTTCTGTTTCCTGCCTTATGCCTGACCTAGGAGAAGTAATTTCCCCTTTATGGGCTTGTTTTTCCCCTTCAGTCTCTGGGAGCTTGTTTCAGTAGGACGGGTTCTCACACTGCTTCTGCGCTGCGCCCGGCACAACAGGACCCCGACTCTAGTTGGGGCTGCTCAGTGCTACCAAAATATGCATCATAAATCTGCCCAGTGCAGAGAATCATCACCTCCAGCCATCACTCGTGCTTGGGAGGGGCCTGCCGCCAGCGCGGAGCCATTCCAACAAACGCTTTTGCCAGGCTGGGAGAGTCTCTGCTACTCACAAGGTTTGTCTGTGTCAAAGCCGGCCGACCCTGATGCTCCCTCTCCTGCAGCTTCAGCAGCAGCCTGAGGGGCGCTCGGTCTAGCCCTTCGGAGCCCCTGCTCCGTGGGAGGCACTGTTGGGGTCGCCTCAGCCCGGGCTGTGACTACAGAGCCCAGGTCCTGGTGCCCCCCTACAAATCACCCCGTCCTGGCTCCGGAGCTAAAGGCACCAGCTGGCATCCGCCAGGCAGGTTCGGATGCTGTTGCATGTGGCACCGCAACACTACAGGCACGTCAGGAAGAGAAGGTTGAACCCACTCTCAACTGCTCATCTTCAAACTCACCAGCCACGCGGCCTGAGCTCCCCGCCAGCGGACCCGGAGAACACGCAACTTACCCAGGGGCAGGCAGCAGAGCAGAACCAGTGGTGTCAGGCCAAGACAGAGGCAGTGAGATGTCATTGTGCACCAGGAGAACCGTGTCTGGAGAGGAGCCTGTGCGCAGAGGCCACCCACAAGGCAGGTCCTACCCCTTCCTGCTCCGGGCTGGGCGGCATATCCTGGTGCTGTGCTCTCCCCGCAATCTGGGAGCGACCAGTCCGGCTACCAGGGGCAATCCCACAGGCAGGTCCCAGTTACGCTGCTCCTTGGGGCTGGGAGAAGATGGGTTCAAGCCACCTGGGCACTGCCCACCCTGCAGCCTCACCGCTGCTCTGACCCTCTGCTTCCCACTGGGCCTCGGGGGTGCAGAGACCGGGCACAGCACCGCGCACGCTGACCATGCGCCCGCTCTGCCCCCCATGGCAGGCGCTGGGTGCAGGGCTTTGTGCCCACTCCACGCTGGGCTGGGAGGCTGTGACGGTGCTGCCTGTGGGAGCCAGCTGAGGTCACTCAATCAGCGTGAACTGCAAACAAAACAGGGCAGACAAACCCCAAACGCTGGTGGTTATTCCAATACTTAGGGTATGGCTACATTTGGAATTTCAAAGCGCTGCCCCGGCAGCGCTTTGAAGTGTGAGTGTAGTCAGAGCGGCAGCGCTGGGAGAGAGCTCTCCCAGCGCTGCATGTAAACCACATCCCTTACGGGTGTAGCGTGCAGCGCTGGGAGCCGCGCTCCCAGCGCTGCTGCCCTGATTACACTGACGCTTTACAGCGCTGTATCTTGCAGCGCTCAGGGGGGTGTTTTTTCACACCCCAGTTGCAGCGCTGTAAAGTGTGAGTGTAGCCAAGGCCTCAGATTTACCAGCCAGCACAGAACAGCTTCTACAGTACCTCACTGGTTACTTAGAAATTCAAACCACGCAGTTCCCTTAAAGTGCCCAGCCTCAGGCCTCCGTCCAGACACACCTGTCAAACATATGATGATGATTCCTGAAAATCTTATCTCATCACATAAAAGAAAAGGTTCTTCCAATCCCAAAGGATCAGCCACACACCCAGGTCCAATTATAACTTAGATCTTACCCAGAATACACGCTACAGCCAATTCTTATTAACTAAGCTAAAATTTATTTAAAAAGAAAAAAGAGAGAGCTGGTTAAAAGATCAATACACATAGACTTGAATTCAATTCTTGAGGTTCAGATGCACAGCAGAGGTGAGCTTGGAGTTGCCAAAAGTCCTTTTAGAAATAGTCCATAGATTATAGTCCAATGTCCATATTCAGGAGGGCTCCAGTCAGTGACTGGGGATCTCAATCCTTGTGGCTTAAGGTTCCCCCCTCTTGAAACCCAAAGCAGATCTGAGATCAAGCAGGATCGTGTCCCAGGCTTCTTATACATTTCCAGCAGCCTTTCGGCCTGAGAAAACAATAGGCTTAACTCCTTCTCCAAAACATCCTGGCAATTAGCACAGGATAATTTATCCATTAAACAGTTCAGATACAGGTTACCACAACCTTCAAAGAGACACAGAGAGAATAACACTATTTCACTCAAGTATCATGATAAATGCTAATATTCCTTGTTTGATCTTTGAATTAGAACTATAGCAATAGACAAGCCTTGTTTGCTGGCATCCCAAGACCTGAGCAAACATCTCCCCTTCTACCTCTGACAATGCAGACTTGCATTTCAAAGCTCTGTTCATTTACATATCTTGCTAACCAGTTCTTAAGGTTCACCCACGGGTCAGGTCAGTCGGTGAGGTGAGTTAATTAACTCTTTCTGGCCCTGTCACCTTTCAATGAGATATTATATTATACTCATAACGTCACAGAGGCCCTGTATGGGGAGGCAAATCGGAGGGGCATTTCCACCCATTACGCTGCCCAAGCAGCATCAGCCCCCAGTCTACCCAAGCTGCAATTCAATCCCCATGGTGCCAATGGCTCCAGCCTCTCAACGGGAGGCGACCTCCCAACTCCCGTGGTGCAGCCCCGGGGGAGCCCCTGAGGGGTGAGAAGCGGTAGGAGGGCAGACTGGGGTGGCTGATCCACGTCCTGACCCCTTAAAGGCAGTGAAGTATCCAAGACTTCCCCCCCCCGGGCAGATGCCCTGGCTGTAACTCAGCCCCCCTCCCTGTGGCTTCAGCTGCATCCAGGCTTCTCCTTCACTTCCTGTCCCAAATTGTGGTGGTCTTGTTGTGCAGCTGTCATGCTCCACTCCAGAGGTGGCTGCACTTCACTGGTGAGGGAAAGGACCTGGTCAGCCCCTCCCCTTCTTCTAAAACCACCAAAAAAGGGCAAAGCTGCTGCTTATCACACACCACCACAGCAGCTTCTGCAAGAACCACCGTGTTGACAGCAGCACATGGCTGGGTGTGTGAAAATTTTGGCTAACACCTTTACGCAGACATAGCCTGTGCGCAGAGGCCAGCCACTGGGAAGAGGCCAGTTGCACCTCTGAGAGCAAGGGGAGGGACTCGTGTCTGGCCTTGGCCAGGTCACTCCTTCCCTGCAGTCTGTTCACACAGCTGCCCAGCTGCAACGGTGATGGGCACCAGTGTAAGAAGCCAGGTGCCCGGCTGGCCGGGTCTGCTAGACAGCGGGATATGTGCCGAGAGAGACAGCCGGTGTGGGGATGGATGAATGGCTAGACGGGGGGCCAGTCTGGGGAGGAATAGCTAGAATAGAGAGACAGAGGGGTCTGCATGGGGGGCAGGGGGATTGTACCATCTCTATGGAGATAAGGAGTTCTGGGGAGAGAGGGAGTGACATCCGGCTGTTTAACGCTGACCTGCCCGTGTTCTGCGCCCCTGCCGTGGCATGGTCCCGCATCGTGGGCACGGCGCTGGGCGGGGTTATCCGAGGCTGCTGCTCTCTGTGGCTGCCTTTCCTCTGGGGAAAAAACCAGCCTTGAACAGGCACTGAAAGCAGCAGAAAGGAGGGGCTGGGGATGCTCCAGACCTGCTGGGACCAGCCGGGCTTTCGGGTCCTGGGACTGTGAGATGGGAGGCGCTGGAAGACCATCCTGTCCGAGGTTAAAATGTTCTGGCCTCGTGCTCAGGGAGTTGGGCTGCGACTCCAGGAACCCAGGGCCTTGTCCGGCCACAACCCCTGGAGCCGGATTGTCAGAGCTCAGTGGGGAGGCGCGGGGGCTCGGCCCACAGGAAAATCCCACCTTTTCACTCCCTGGGCCCTAGTTCCTCATCTGTAACGTGGGGAGAACAGCCCCGCCTTGTCCTGCCACGAGCACTCCGGGACTGGGACGGTCTCTCTGGACCCCTGCTTCTCAACACATGGCCCACTGGGGCAGCCCACGTGACATTCCCAGGGCCATACAGGCAGGATATTGTGTGGATGCAGCCCCCAATGGTAAATCAGTTGAGGAGTACTGGTCTCGGCGGCGCCCAGTGTGACAGGGCCCTGATCTCTGCTGGAGTCTGGGGGTGCGATCATAACACACCTAATAGTAATTTAACAAGGCAGCCCTGCGTGGTGAACCACGGTTTTCCTCCCTGGCACACAGAGGCTGGAAAGGGACAGGACGATGGCGTCTAACGTTTTTTAAAACTGCACAGAAGCCACGAGGAAATCGCGGTTCTGAGCCAAAGAAAACAGATCCAGGGCCCGTTCCTGCCCCCTTGCCCAGGCAGGATCCAGAGTAGCTTGCACAGATGAGGGAAGCACATGCAGACACTGGCACCAAAGGTCTCCCATGAGTCATGTGCTCAGACCCAGGCAGGAAGCTGCAATCAGCAGCCGCACACAGGAAGGACCCAGCACTTTCCGCCCTGTGCACTGGTCTTCCTGAAGCCCCAGGAGTGGCTGCTGGGAAGGAAGAGGCAGGCAAAGCCCTGGAGCTGAGCAAGGGGAGGCGGGATGGGAGGGAGGTGCCGACCCTGCTGCATTCCCTGTCTTGCAGTATGGACGTTCCCATGAGCCTGCCCAGGCTCCAGCAGTAGTCGGCCTGACACGGCACAAACAGGACCAGAAATCAGCAGCCCTGGCCTTCACTGCCACAGCAGAGCATTTGTGAGACGTGGGGAGCAGGGCCCGGCACCAGTCCCGGCTGGGAGCAGGCCTGGACCTCAGAGATCTTGTCTTACTTGTGGGGGGTGATGCACCAGCGTGTTACACAAGCATGTCTGGAGGCGGCACGCTGGTTTGTTATTGTAGGGTCTCCTCCCCGGTTTGTTATCGTAGTGTCTCCTAAGCACTAGCTTGCCACTGTTCATTACCAATATTTTACAGTACGGTTCCAGGGCACGAAGTCTTTAGAAAACAACTCCTCCAGATGAGGAACGGGGCCCAGCCAAGAGGAGCTAACCCTTGGGAGTGACTGAGGCTGCAATTCTGAGTGGCACGGCCCAGCCTCCACCCTGCCCTGAGCGGGCGCTGCCCTCTTGCCCTGCGTGCAAAGCTTACCCAGCCCGCCTCGGCTGGACGCGTGATGCTCCGTCTGCCTCCCATGCCTAAAACAGGCCTGCCCTGCAGCATCACGGGGGGGGGGGGGTTAACCCCTCTCCTGCTGAGCTTTGGCTGTTACACCCCCACCCACAGGGCCTGTGGGCAGCACCGCAGAGCAGGAAGCCTAGGGGTTGGGGGGCATGTGGGGCAAGGAGGCTGTGCGGGACAGACCGGCTCAGCCAGCAGTCCTGAGACTCAGAGCCCACCTGTCACACGCCCAGGGGAGCCAGCCCCTATGCCTGGGGTTCGAGCTGGCCTGGCCCAAGCCCCCGTCTGCCCTCACACAGCTTCCCCAGCCCCCGCGGGACCTGGCGTGACACGGTACCTCAGAGCAGCACCCTGGACTCCCCATATCCCCTGTCTTGTCATGAGGATATGTGGTGTACAAAGTATGCCCGGTGAGGTCTCATTGAAAAAGTCTTGATCTGTTGAAGGTTAACAGCCTGTTGGATTGTAGGCGAGGGTCTGACGCCCTGAAATCCCTTGTGAGGCTGGGAACACCCACTGCAAGCCCACGGTCCCAGGAAGCCACGAGACAGCGGCTAATGGCTCGTCAGCGCCCATCTGAGAGCCTGTGTGCAGTGGAGACGCCTGACCAACGGGGACTGACCTAGACACCCTCACTGCACGCTGGAGGAAAGTCCCCTCATCACTTGGCCTCACCCCCCCAACTCAACACCTGGAAACCCGGCTGGAGGCAAAGAGCCAGCTGGGAGAGGACGGGCCCAGCCGGGGGATGTGACCTGTTTGTACCATCGGTCAGGGTGAGACACAGCTTGAGTCATCTGCTGCTTGGCCTGCAGAACTCGGACTGCAAATTTCTTGTTTCTTAAGTAACCGACTCTGATCTCCACACGTGGTATGTGCAATCACTTACATCTCTCTGCGGTTACTAAACCTGGTTTATATGTTACCTAAAACAGGGTCTTTTGGTGGAAGAACTTGGGAAATCTCAGCTCAGTTTACAAAGGCGGGTGCGTGTCCTCGCCCCATTGAGGGAGGGGCAGATGGGTAATGAACTTACTCTGTCCAGGCTTCTGACCCGGGCAGGCTGGAGCAGCTCTGGGGAGGAATTGGCTGTTGTTGGTTCGAGTGACCGGGAGATGGTTTGTGTACCGCAGCTGGGCAGTGCCCGTCAGAGGCTGGCAACTTGGCCACAGCATCACAGTGTGAGAGGGAGACCCCAGGCCGGTGAGACAGGCAGCCAGGGCCACCTGGGGGGGGACAAGTGGGGCAATTTGCCCCAGGCCCCGCAGAAGCCCCCACGAGAGTTTTTCAGGGCCCCTGGAGCAGGATCTTTCACTCGCTCCAGGGGCCCCGGGAAACTCTCGTGGGGCCTGGGCCCCTGCAGCTTCTTCCGCTCCGGGTCTTCGGCAGCAATTCAGTGGCAGGGGGTCCTTCCACCCTGGGACCCGCCGCCGAAGTGTCGGGTCTTCGGCAGTGTCATAAACAGATAGTTAAGGGTTAATGCCTCTTACCTGCAAAGGCTTAAGAAGCTCAGTAAACCTGGCTGACACCTGACCAGAGGATCAATGGGGGGACAAGATACTTTCAAATCTTGGTGGGGGGAAGTCTTTTGTTTGTGCTCTTTGTTTTGGGGGTTGTTCGCTCTTGGGACTAAGAGGGACCAGACGTCAATCCAGGCTCCCCAAATCTTTCTGAACCAGTCTTTCATGTTTCAAACTTGTAAGTAACAGCCAGGAAAAGGCGTGTTAGTCTTATTTTTTGTTTTCTCAACTTGTAAATGTTCCTTTTTGCTGAGAAGATTTTACCTCTGTTTGCTGTAACTTTGAACCTAAAGCTAGAGGGGGTTCCTCTGGGCTATAGGAATCTGATTACCCTGTAAAGTATTTTCCATCCTGATTTTACAGAGATGATTTTTACCTTTCTTTCTTTAATTAAAAACTTTCTTTTTAAGAACCTAATTGATTCTTCCTTGTGTTAAGATCCAAGGGGACTGGATCTGGACTCACCAGGAATCGGTGGGGGAAAGGAGGGCGGGATGGTTAAATTCTCCTTGTGTTAAGATCCAAGGGGACTGGATCTGGACTCACCAGGAATCGGTGGGGGAAAGGAGGGCGGGATGGTTACATTCTCCTTGTGTTAAGATCCAAGGGGACTGGATCTGGACTCACCAGGAATCGGTGGTGGAAAGGAGGGCGGGATGGTTACATTCTCCTTGTGTTAAGATCCAAGGGGACGGGATCTGGACTCACCAGGAATCGGTGGGGGAAAGGAGGGCGGGATGGTTACATTCTCCTTGTGTTAAGATCCAAGGGGCCTGGATCTGGACTCACCAGGAATCGGTGGGGGAAAGGAGGGCGGGATGGTTACATTCTCCTTGTGTTAAGATCCAAGCGGTTGGATCGGTGTTCACCACGAACTTGGTGAAAAAGCTTCTCAAGGCTGCCCAGGGAAGGGAAGGTTTGGGGGGACAGGAAGTGTTCCAGACACTGACATTTCTGGCTGGTGGCAGTGTTACCAGATCTAAGCTAGTAATTAAGCTTAGAAGTGTCCATGCAGCTCCCCACATCTGTACCCTAAAGTTCAGAGTGGGGGAGGAACCTTGACAGGCAGCAATTAGATGCCAAGCCCCCCGAGAGCTCTGGGCGGCCCTGCAGGCAGCTCAGCAGTCCCACAGTCCAGGCTGCCCCCCGGGGACCCCGTCACACCTGGACAAACCCAGCTCCGTCTGCGGCAGCCCTGACCAGACAATCCTCGCTCCCCTGCTGGCTGCTCCAGGCCTGCAGCCCCAGCACAGCACACGGGTTGCGTGGCCACGTGCCACATGCAGGGCGAGGGGTGACCCCCCCCGGGGGATGTGCTCCTGCTCGCTCCCTCCCCTCCCCCAGTTTAGAGTAAACCCTTCAGGCAAAAGGGAAACCCCTCCCTGGCACGGCAGCCCGCGCCGAGAACGCTGGGCTTGGATGCCTGGGGCCCCAGCCCCACAGAAGGCAGGACGAGCCAGCATCAGGCAGTGCAGTAGCGGCAGCTCTTTAATGGCTGTGCGTCGGCAGGACAGGCCGTTTAACAGTCACGCTCCAGGCAAGTGGGAGAAGGCAACTCCCCCACCCCCCCCGCCCCCAAGGGCACAGCCCAGCTTCCCTCCTGTCCACTGTGCAGAGAACAGTCACTTCCAAGCCACTTTGCAGCCCCTAGGTGCATTGTGGGAGGGCTGCGGGACGCTGCCTTGGCGCCAGTCCTCTTTCTGCACGCGCTCACTGGGGCCGACTCACTCAACAGGCTCACCACGCAAGAGGCCTCCCTGCGGCAGGCGCTGTCCCTCGGGGCTAGGGGAAGTCGCTGTAGGGCAGCCGGAAGGGGTGCAGGGCGGTGTAGCGAGAGTCGTGCCATAGCAGCTTCTCCTCCAGGAAGGTGACCGTGTCCAGCGTGAGCACCAGTGTCTCGTGCTTGAGTATGCTGTGCACGTTGAGACCTGAGAGAGACCCAGGGCAGGGTCACGGCATGCCCAGCCCAGCCCGGATCTGTGCGGTGCAGGGTAGCCCAGCACCCCCTGCCCACGTGGCGGCTCCTGCGATGGTTCCTGACCCCCCACCCCAGAGGCAGGCGCACCTCAGCGCCGGGTGAGAGAGTCCTCTATAAACAGCCTCTGCGCCCCACCCTGGAGCCAGCTGCATTCTCCCCCGATCCATGCTGGGAGGAAGGGACGAGGACTGTGGAAGGTTGGTGCTCGCTGTACTGCAGGCGGGGGACGAGGTGAGGGCCATGGTCCAAACTCCCCTTACAGGGCAGTCCGCAGCAGGGAGGAAAGGCACCACGTCCCGCAGGCCAGGGCTCTCATCAGCACCCCCAGCCTGGGCCCCTCTGGGAGGCCAGCACGCCCCCCGCCCCCCCAGCACTCACCTAGGGCTGGCACCAGGGTGATGGTTTTCAGGCTGGCTGTTGCCTTCATGATGTTCTCGGGCACCTTGTTGCTGGAACAGAGGCAGAGAAGGAATCGTCAGCTCAGGCCCACGCTGCCCTGGGGACTCCCCCCCACACCCAAGACACTCCTCCAGGCTGCGTGCAGGGCCTGCAGGGCCGACGCCAGCCAGGGGACACTGGCACGAGGCAGCAAGGAGACCAGTCCCCACCTCTCTTGGGGAGGCTGGGAGCACTACTCCCTAGGCCCAAACCCTGCAGCACCCCCAGATCTCGTCAGCAAGGGGCGCTCTATTCCTGGGCCCCAGGCCCAGCCCCTCCGCGCTCTCCTCTCCCGCCAGGCCCCCAGATCACACCCTCTGCTGGGTGTCTGGGGTTTATGGGTCTGCACGTCTCCCCCCTCCCGCTCCCACTCACACATCGACAATCAGCACGGACTGGCCCCAATGCCTGTATCGTGCTAGGTCTGCCAGGTACTGGGGGTCACAAGTTGGCATGTCCAGGCCGTCCACAATGTGCAGGTTGTCCTGGAAACACAAAATACGCTCGGTACCTTTCAACTGCTTTACCCCCCTGCCACCAGCCCCCGGAGCCAGAGTGACCCCCCCGTCCAGCCTCTAAGCCAGCTGAGGCCCTCCTCATCCCTGAGCCAGCCAGACCATCCCCCTTCAGCTGGGCTAGGAAAGGGGTCACAACCCCTCCACCTCCTAGCTACCAAGAGACCAGAACACCAGGCAAAAGGGCCCTGCACCTGGCAGAATGAGACTCTGGGGACCCCAGCGCACCCCTCTTCTATCTGTGAGGGGGCCAAGTGATTGTACACACAGCAGGTCTGGGCAAGGGCAGGGGCCAGAAGCCAGGAGTCCTGGTTCCCTGTCCCCCACTCAACTTAACCCAGTCCTATAGCCCGGGACAGAAGCCAGGAGATCCAGTTCCTACTCCCCGTGTCCAATCTAACTCAGAAGTCCCAGTTCCTACTCCCCCTGCTCCCCCCGTCCAACCTAACCCAGTCCCATAGCCCAGGCCAGAACCCAGAAGTCCCAGTTCCTACTCTCCCCGCAACCCCTGCCCGACTTAACCCAGTACCATAGCCTGGGACAGAAGCCAGGAGTCTCGTTGCCAGTCCCCCTGCCCGACTTAACCCAGTCCCCTAGCCCAGGACAGAAGCCAGGAGTCCTGGCACTCCACCCACACACACTGAGGGCTTGGCTACACTCGAAACTTCAAAGCGCTGCTGCGGGAGCACTGCCACGGCAGCGCTTTGAAGTGAGAGTGTGGTCGCAGTGCCAGTGCTGGGAGAGCTCTCTCCCAGCACTGCGCATACTCCACATCCTCTACGAGTGTAGCTTGCCGCACTGGGAGCTGCGCTTTTCACACCCCTGAGCGAGAAAGTTGCAGCGCTGTAAAGCGCCAGCATAGCCAAGGCCTAAGAAGCCCAGCGGCCGGCGTGGGCCCTGTACACAGACAGTCGCACACGTGCTACCTGCATCAGCTTGGTCGTCAGCGCCACCTTGAGGCCCAAGACACGCACTTTCATGGGCAGCATATAGTAGTAGCTGGTGGGGCCCCTGGGGCCATGGATGATGCCGCCTGGAAGGGAGAGGCAGCTGGGGTGACCAGATGTCCCGATTTTATAGGGACTGTCCCGATTTTTGGATCTTTTTCTTATATACGCTCCTATTACCCCCCACCCCCATCCCAATTTTTCACACTTGCTCTCTGGTCACCCTAGAGGCAGCAGGAGGTCAGCAGGGATCAGTGCCCGCAGGAGGGGGCTAGGAGGGCGTCTCGGATTCAGGGGCATGACTGGCTCTGCCCTGAGTAGCCCCCCTGCTCCCCCACTGCACAGCACTGTACTGACTCCCAATCCAGGGAGCCCTGCTGCCCCTACCATTGAATGTACATGTGCTGCGGCAGCATCCCCAGGCAGCACCAGTCATGGGCTACGTGGCCCCGTCTGCGCCCTAGGGCACGGGAGACAGGAGCAGGACGCAGAGTCACACAGCTTCCAGGGCCCTGGCTCCGTTTGCCCCCTGCCCCGCACGCGGCATCAGAGTACTGGGCTCAGAATTTGGCTGATTAATTTTAATTATATTTGGTGAACCACAGAATATCAGGGTTGGAAGGGACCTCAGGAGGTCATCTAGTCCCACCCCCTGCTCAGAGCAGGACCAATCCCAACTCAATCCCCAAATGGCCCCCTCAAGAATTGAACTCACAACCCAAGGCTAAAACCACAGAGCTCGGGCAGAACCCGTGAGGGCTGGGAGCCACTCACCACCACGCCAGAGGGGGGAGCGGATGCTGCCGTGCCGGGCTCGGCCGCTGCCCTTCTGCGCCCAGGGCTTCTTGCCGCCGCCGCGCACCTCCGCTCGCGTCTTCACCTTGGCGTAGCTCTGAAAGAAGAGCGTGGGTCAGAACGCCCTGTGGGGGTGAGCACCTTGGACCCGCCTGACCCAACCTGCTGCCGCTCAACGGGGGAAACTGAGGCACGGGGGAGGGACTCGTCCGGCGGCACACAGAGACAGGGATAGAACCCACGAGTCCTGACTCCTAGGCCTCGACCTCTAAACACTCCCAGAGCTGGGAACAGAGCGCAGGTGTCAGTGGCCTATGGGCACTCTCCATCCCCACTCCTCAGACTGACAAGCTGTCATTCCGCTCAGGGTTCCCACCCCCCGGCTCTGCACACACTCACTATCCTCTTGTAGTTCCTCTGCCAGACTGCGACCGTGTGCAGGATGTCGACCCTGCAGAGGGAAAGCACAGAGACCAAGGGTTGGTGCAGGCTGTGCCGAGTGAGAGAACAGGCAGTGTGTGTCTGAGGAGCACACAGCGGGGGGGCAGAGCTGCAGCTTAACAAGCAACATTGGGGAGCGAACACCCCAGGGGTCCATGATTTCTCTCTGGGTTGGAATTAGCCCTGGGGACAGGATCCTTGTGTTTAGCCACAAGGCCGGCACTTGGGTGACCCCCTTGGGGAGGCAGTAAAAGCAGCAAAGAATCCTGTGGCACCTTATAGACTAACAGACGTTTTGGAGCATGAGCTTTCGTGGGTGAATACCCACTTTGTCGGATGCATGCATGTATTCACCCACAAAAGCTCATGCTCCAAACCATCTGTTAGTCTACAAGGTGCCACAGGATTCTTTGCTGCTTTTACAGATCCAGACTAACACGGCTACCCCTCTGATACTTGGGGAGGCAGAGAGCAGTTCTGTCCCCATTGTTCAGCCGATGTTTGGACGGCTTTATCTCAGCGCAAAGGTGACCGTGGGGCCCAGGCCAGCAAACAGCTCTGAGACAACTCCTTCAGATCAAGGCTGGATCAGAGCCAGCACCCCAAAGGGAAAGGGCCCCCGTCCCAATCTCCGCCCCCTGAGGCAGCCATTCCCTGTAGAGGGGGCTCATTCCCCCTTAACCCGGACGCTCCCCGGGCCGACGACACGTCTCTGAACCATACCGGGGCATTACTGCAAAGACATCAGGATGCAGGTCTGCCAGGCCCACGTGTCTGTCCTCGTAGTGCCTGAGGGACTCCACCCAGGCCTGCACGGCCGTGCGGTGAGAGGGGATCGCAAGGCAGCAATCCCGCAGGACAGGGGCGCTGGGGGTCACCAGGGGCGGCTTTTCTAGGAGGCACAAACAAAAGAGGTCTGAGCAGCCACTGCAGAGCCCATGTGCTTCGTGCAGCCACTAGCAGATCGTAGCAGTCTCTGGCCAGAAATAACCGGCCCATTTTCAGCCCATGGTACGTGATGGTCACAATCGTCCCAGTTAAAACTGACCATCCTGACTGACAACACATAACAAGTCACTCTGCTAAGGCAGGTAGCAGAGGCCAGGTGCTCATCTCCAGCAGAACCACAACCCGCTGCACAACTCAACTCTAAAGCCAGCCAGGCCCCATCACACACACACAGCAAAGCAGGTAACAGAGTGAGAGCGCAAAACTGGCTCTCTGGCCACCCTACGCTCACTGGCCACCCGCAAGTCAGAGCTCCCAAACACACCCAAGAGCACAGTCTGACGGCAACAGTGACCAGGCAGCACCTGGATCTAGTGGCAAGGGCACAGGACAGAGACACGGCACACTTATACCCACCGCTGCCCAGCTGGGTGACCTAGGGCAAGTCCCTTCTCCCTCCGCACCTCGGTTTCCCCTCCTGCCTTTGCCTGTTTAGACCAGGGGTAGTCAATAGACAGACCATGGGCTAAACCTGGACTGCCACATGCTTTTGAATGGACCCCAAAATCTTTTTATTTACTTATCATGACTGTTATTTTTTAACTATTTTCTCTGAAGTCTGGACCCTGACTATACCTTGAACAAGAAATTTGGACCTTGACAAAAAAGAATTGACTCCCTCAGTAGACTGTGAGCACTTTGGGGCCAGGGAACATCTCTCACTCTGAGTCTGTGCAGGGGCCTGTGCAGTGCCCAGCACCGCAAGGGCCCTGAACCGTGGCTGGGGACTCCAGGTGTTACAGTAATACAAATAAACAACAATACAACCCCCACCCCCCATCCGAGGATGAGCTGACCTCTAACAGAGGTTTGGAAGACACTTCCTCTGGGGGGCAGTTATCCCACTACCACCTCCTGCAGAGTTCCCCCACGAAGCAGCCGGTGCTGTCCCGTCACACCCAGGAGACTAATCCAGGGGGCTCCCCTGGTCTGTTCCAGCAAGCTTGGTCTTGGGCAATCCCTGCAATCCTACTTCTTATGGTACCTGCAATCTCATTTCACACCTGGCCACCACACAGGATCTGGGCACAGGAACAGCAGAGGCTGCACTTTATAACCATGAACGGGACTCACCTGCCTGGGATGCGGCATCCACCACGTGTGGGGAGGTTACGGACGCCTCGGTAAGCCCCAGCCGGCTGGCAGAGGTGGCCAGAGCCTTGGAGAGGGAGGAAAGACAAGGGGAGGGAGTGGTCAGAGCACAGAGCAGTGAGGGGAAAGGCGCAGTGGTGGAAGTCGCATGTTGCACCCGCTGCTGTTAAAACGCCCCAGGCTCAGGCCAGTGCCACACTCCAATACTGTGTCGCCATGGCTACCCTGGTCAAGGTATGGGGGAAATCACACCCCTTGGCCCCACAGCTGCGGCCTGTCGTATACACTGCATCTACAGGAGGGGGCTCTGCCAGCCAAGCACCAGCAGGCCTGTCCCAGGCTGGCAGAACCTGATCAGCTGAGAGTTTAAACCCACACTGGAGCACTTTGCGAAATCACTGACCCTCGCACCCGAGCCAGCTCCTCCCCAGGGGGAGCGGGCGAGTCCAGCCCAGCCGCGGGGGGACATGAGGAGATGCAGCGGTCACGCCCAGAGGAGGGAGCCCCCCCCCCGCCCCAGGGAGGAAAGAGGCCTGGAGAACGCAGAGCCCCGAGCCACATGTCCCTGCTGGGTCAGCTGCAGCCCATCCCCGCTCACTCCCACCGGAGCAGAGGGAGCTCGGGGCTGCAGCCCCCTCCTCCCCGCCCCCGGGGCGTCACCTGCCGGGCTCTGCCCTTTGACCCCAGCCCAACCCTTCACTCCCCCCGCCGCGGGCCCTGTGACCCCGACACCACCCACCCGAGCTCTTCCCCCTCCCCACGGGGCCCCTTCACCGAGCGCCCTCTGACCTCTGCCCTTTGACCCCCACAGGGCCCTTCACCGAGCGCCCTCTGACCTTTGACCCCCACAGGGCCCCTTCACCGAGCGCCCTCTGACCTCTGCCCTTTGACCCCCACAGGGCCCCTTCATCGAGCGCCCTCTGACCTCTGCCCTTTGACCCCCACAGGGCCCTTCATCGAGCGCCCTCTGACCTCTGCCCTTTGACCCCCACAGGACCCCTTCACCCTGAGCGTGTTCTGATCTCTGCCCTTTGACCCCCACAGGGCCCTTCACTGAGCGCCCTCTGACCTCTGCCCTTTGACCCCCACAGGGCCCTTCACCGAGCGCCCTCTGACCTCTGCCCTTTGACCCCACACAGGGCCCCCTCACCCGCGCGGCCGCGCCCCGGCTCCAGAGCCGGCTCCCAGCCCGGATCATGGCGCCCCGTCCCCTGCCCCGGGAAGAGCCACCGCCGACCCCACGTGAGCGCCCGGGCGCGGCGCCGGGAGGACCCAGATAGAGCCGCTTCCGGCGCAAGCCGATGACGTAAGAGAAGACAGCGCGCTCCCGCGCGGCTCCTAGGGGGCGGGGCCGGATGCACTTCCGGTTTGCGGGAAAGGGGGAGGGGAGGTGCTGGGGGTAACAACCGTCATGGGGGATGGGGGGAGCAGGGGATGGGAAGGTGGATGGGGGGAGCAGGGGTTGGGAAGGTGGATGGGGGGAGCGGGGGATGGGAAGGGGGAAGGTGGATGGGGGGAGCGGGGGATGGGAAGGGGGAAGGTGGATGAGGGGAGCAGGGGATGAGGAGAGCAGGGAAGGGGGATGGGGGAGTGGGGGATGGGAAGGGGGAAAGTGGATGGGGGAGCAGGGGATGGGAAGGTGGATGGGGGGAGCAGGGGATGGGAAGGTGGATGGGGGGAGCGGGGGATGGGAAGGGGGAAGGTGGATGGGGGGAGCAGGGGATGGGAAGGTGGATGGGGGGGCAGGGGTTGGGAAGGTGGATGGGGGGAGCGGGGGATGGGAAGGGGGAAGGTGGATGGGGGGAGCAGGGGATGGGAAGGTGGATGGGGGGGCAGGGGTTGGGAAGGTGGATGGGGGGGAGCGGGGGATGGGAAGGGGGAAGGTGGATGGGGGGAGCGGGGGATGGGAAGGGGGAAGGTGGATGGGGGGAGCGGGGGATGGGAAGGGGGAAGGTGGATGGGGGGAGCGGGGGATGGGAAGGGGGAAGGTGGATGGGGGAGCCGGGGATGGGACGGGGGATGGGGGAGCAGGGGATGGGAGGTGGATGGTGGGGAGCACGGATAGGGAAGGGGGAAGGTGGATGGGGGAGCAGGGGATGGGAAGGGGGGAAGGTGGATGGGGGGAGTCGGGGGATGGGAAGGGGAGTGGATGAGGGGGCGCAGGAGGATGATGGAGACAGGGGGAAGGTGGATGGGGGAGCAGGGGGTATGGGAAGGGTGAGATGGTGGCGGAGCAGGGGATGGGTAGGGGGAAGGTGGATGGGGGGCAGGGGATGGGAAGGGGGAAGGGGATGGCATGGGTTGGGAAAGGTGGATGGGAAGGGGGAAGCGGGGATGGGAAGGGGAAGGTGGATGGGGGAGCAGGGGATGGGAGGTGGATGGGGGGGCAGGGGTTGGGAAGGTGGATGGGGGGAGCGGGGGATGGGAAGGGGGAAGGTGGATGGGGGGAGCGGGGGATGGGAAGGGGAAGGTGGATGGTGGATCGGGGGATGGGAAGGGGGAAGGTGTGGGGGATCGGGGGGGGGGGAGGGGGGGAAGGTGGATGGGGGGAGCCGGGATTGGAAGGGGAAGGTGGATGAGGGAGCAGGGGATGGGAAGGTGGATGGGGGGGCAGGGATGGGAAGGTGGATGGGGGGAGCGGGGGATGGGAAGGGGGAAGGTGGATGAGGGGAGCAGGGGATGGGAAGGGGAAGGTGGATGGGGGGCAGGGGATGGGAAGGGGGAAAGTGGATGGGGGAGCAGGGGATGGGAAGGGGGAAGGTGGATGGGGGAGCAAGGGATGGGAAGGTGGATGGGGGGAGCAGGGGATGGGAAGGTGGATGGGGGGTTTGACGAACTGGGAAAGTTCTTAATGTTTTCTCTGAATACTGTGTTGGTGCCTCAGTGTCCCCATGGCAGTTCTTAAGTATCTGGCGAGCAAAGGGCCAGTGCACCTAAAATTTTTGGGCTGACACTCTGTCTCCTAGCAACTGATGGCCTGGGCCCCCCCCTCTGCAAAGGTGCCAGCTGAAGGTGTTGGAGACAAAGGGATCAGGTGAACTCCTGGCCCGGAAAGGGGCTGAGCAGAGAGGAGGGGCTGGGAGGGGTTGTTGTCTGGGCTGGCTGGGGTCAAGGGTGGAGGGCAGACGTGGGGGTCTGGCTCACTGCCCCCCAGAATGGACCCAGCTGAGGGGTCCGGTTCGCTGTACCTACAAGCTCTGTTTTAGACCCTGTTCCTGTCATCGAATAAACCTCTGTGTTACTGGCTGGCTGAGAGTCACGTCTGACTGCGAAGTGGGGGTGCAGGACCCGGTGGCTTCCCCAGGACCCCGCTGGGTGGACTCGCTGTGGAAGCGCACGGAGGGGCAGAGGATGCTGAATGCTCCAAGGAGAAACCCAGCAGGTGAAGCCGTGGGAGCTTCTTGCCCTGAACAAGTCTGCTCCAAGGGAGAGGAGGCTCCCCAAAGTCCTGCCTGGCTTGGTGGGGAGCAGTTCCAGAGCATCGCCCAGGGACTCCATGACAGGGGGCAGGAGATGGGAAGGGGGAAGGTGGATGGGGGGAGCAGGGGATGGGAAGGGGGAAGGTGGATGGGGAGAGCGGGGGATGGGAAGGGGGAAGGGGGATGCGAAGGGGGATGGGGGGAAGGTGGATGGGGGGAGCGGGGGATGGGAAGGGGGAAGGTGGATGGGGAGAGCGGGGGATGGGAAGGGGGAAGGGGGATGGGGGCAGGGGATGGGAAGGGGGAAGGTGGATGGGGAGAGCGGGGGATGGGAAGGTGGATGGGGGGCAGGGGATGGGAAGGGGAAGGTGGATGGGGGGAGCAGGGGATGGGAGGTGGATGGGGGGAGCAGGGGATGGGAAGGTGGATGGGGGAGCAGGGGATGGGAAGGTGGATGGGGGGCAGGGGATGGGAAGGTGGATGGGGGAGCAGGGGATGGGAAGGGGGATGGGGAGCAGGGATGGGAAGGGGATGGGGGGAGCAGGGGATGGGAAGGTGGATGGGGGGCAGGGGATGGGAAGGGGGAAAGTGGATGGGGGGAGCAGGGGATGGGAAGGGGGATGGGGGGCAGGGGATGGGAAGGGGGAAGGTGGATGGGGGAGCAGGGGATGGGAAGGTGGATGGGGAGAGCAGGGGATGGGAAGGGGGAAGGTGGATGGGGAGAGCAGGGGATGGGAAGGTGGATGGGGGGCAGGGGATGGGAAGGGGGACGGGGAGTGGGGGGAGCGGAGGATGGGAAGGGGGAAGGTGGATGAGGGGAGCAGGGGATGAGGAGAGCAGGGAAGGGGGATGGGGGAGTGGGGGATGGGAAGGGGGAAAGTGGATGGGGGAGCAGGGAATGGGAAGGGAGAAGGTGGATGGGGGGAGCAGGGGATGGGAAGGGGGATGGGGTGGGGGGAGCAGGGGATGGGAAGGGAGGAAGGACGATGGGTAGAGGGGAAGGGGGGAAGTTGGATGGGGCAGAGAGCACAAACCGTGGGGGAGGGCGCCGGGAATGGGGGAAGAGGTGGAGAGCAACCTGAGAGTCTCTGGATTAAGTTGAGACGTGTGAGCAACAAGGCTGATGTCGTGGTGGGAGTCTACTATAGACACCAGATCAGAGGGATGAGGTGACGAGACTTTCTTCTGGCACCTAACAGAAGTTACTAGATCACAGGCCCTGGTTCTCATGAGTTACTTCAATCACACCAATATCCGCTGGCAGAGCAGCACAGCGGTGCACAGACAGTTCAGGAAGTTTTTGGAAAGTGTCGGGGACAATGTCCTAGTCCAAGTGCTGGAGGAACCAACTAGGGGCAGAGCTTTTCTTGACCTGCTGCTCAAACAGGGAAGAATCAGTAGGGGAAGCAAAAGTGGATGGGAACCTGGGAGGCAGTGACCTTGAGGTGGTTGAGTTCAGGATCCTGACACAAGGAAGAAAGGAGAGCAGCAGAATATGGACCCTGGACTTCAGAAAAGCAGACTTTGACTCCCTCAGGGAACTGATGGACAGGATCCGCTGGGAGAATAACGTGAGGAGAAAGGAGTCCAGGAGAGCTGGCTGTATTTTAAAGAATCCTTATTGAGGTTGCAGGAAAAAACCATCCCGATGTGTAGAAAGAATAGTAAATATGGCAGGCGATGAGCTTGTCTTAACAGTGAAATCCTTGCTGATCTTAAAACACAAAAAAGAAGCTTACAGAAGTGGAAGATGGGACAAATGACCAGAGAAGAGTATAAAAATATTGCTCAGGCTTCAGGAGTGAAATCAGGAAGGCCAAATCACACTTGGACTTGCAGCTTGCAACAGGGCCGCACGGGGGGGTGGCAAGTGGGACAATTTGCCCCGGGCCCCTCAAGGGGCCCCCATGAGAGTTTTACGGGGGCCCTGGAGTAGGGCCCCCGGAGCTTCTTCCGCTCCCAGTCTTTGCCGGGGGGGGGAGGTCCTTCCACTCTGGGGTGGAAGGACCCCCCGCCGCCTAATTACTGCCGAAGCAGGACCCACCACCGAAGTGCAATACTCCTGTCATGGTATAATTCCCCACTCTGAACCTTAGTGTCCAAAAGATGGGGTACCAGCATGAATTCCTCTAAGCTCAATTACCAGCTTAGTACTTGTAGCGCTGCCACCAACCAGGAATTCCAGTGCCTGGTACACTCTGGTACCCCCAAAACCTTGCCTGGGGACCCCCAAGACCCAGTCCCTCTGGATCTAGGAAACCCTTTCCCTCACCGCTGCCTCTCCCAGGCTTCCCCTCCCTGGGTTACCCTGGAAGATCACTGTGATTCAAACTCCTTGAATCTTAAAACAGAGAGGAAAATTCACCTTCCCGCCTCCTTCTCTCTCCCCCTCCCAGACTCTCCCTGAGAGAGAAAGTAATCCTAACACAGAGAGAAATTAAGCTCTCTGTCCCCCTTTCCTCCTTTCTCCCCACCAATTCCCTAGCGGATCCAGACCCAGTCCCCTGGGGTCTCACCAGAATAAAAAAACAATCAGGTTCTTAACAAGAAAGCTTTTAATTAAAGAAAAAAAAACAGTAAAAATTATCTTTGTAAATTGAAGATGGAATATGTTATAGGGTCTTTCCACTATAGACACTGGGAATACCCTCCCAGCCTAAGTATACAAGTATAAATTAAAATCCTTTCAGCAAAATATAAATTTGAACTCCTTCCAGCCAAATACACATTTGCAAATAAAGAAACAAACATAAGCCTAACTCGCCTTATCTACCTAGTACTCACTATTTTGAATCTATAAGAGCCTGTATCGGGGAGATTGGAGAGAAACCTGGTTGCACGTCCGGTCCCTCTCAGAACCCAGAGAGAACAACCACCAAACACTAACAGCACACACACAAACTTCCCTCCCTCAAGATTTGAAAGTATCCTGTCCCTGACTGGTCCTCTGGTCAGGTGACAGCCAGGCTCACTGATCCTCTTAGCCCTTTCCAGGCAGAAGAGACATGAAGTACTTCTGTTCTATTAACTCTTACTGATCTCTTTATGACAACTCCCCACTCAGTAGTCAAAGAACACGTCAAGAACATTCCCACTTCGTCACACCTGCACTTAGGGCGGAAGAATCCCATACACTACTATAGACCAAGGAGCGAGTGGCTAGGCAGCAGTTCTGCAGAAAAGGACCTAGGGGTTACAGTGGACGAGAAGCTGGATATGAGTCAACAGGGTGCCCTTGTTAGCCCATGCTAACGGCATCTTGGGCTGTATTAAGTAGGGGCATTGCGAGCAGATCAAGGGACGTGATCATTCCCCTCTATTCGATACTGGTAAGGCCACATCTGGAGTACTGTGTCCAGTTTTGGGCCCCACGCTGCAAGAAGGATGTGGACAAATTGGAAAGAGTCCAGTGAGGGCAACAAAAATGATTAGGGACTGGAGCACATGACTTACGAGGAGAGGCTGATGGAACTGGGATTGTTTAGTCTGCAGAAAAGAACAATAGGGGAATTAAAAGAGAGGAGAGATTAAAGAGGCTAGGACTTTTCAGCTGGGAAAAGAGGAGACTAAGGGGGGGTATGATAGAAGTTTATAAAATCATGAGTGATGTGGAGAAAGTGGATAAGGAAAAGTTATTTACTTGTTCCCATAATACAAGAACTAGGAGGCACCACATGAAATTAATGGGCAGCAGATTTAAAACAAATGAAAGGAAGTTCTTCACACAGTGCACAGTCAACCTGTGGAACTCCTTGCCTGAGGAGGTTGTGAAGGCTAGGATTATAACAGGGTTTAAAAGATCGCTATATTTGGGGTCGGGAAGGAATTTTCCTCCAGGGCGGATTGGCAGGGGCCCTGGAGGTTTTTCGCCTTCCCCTGCAGCGTGGGGCACGGGTCGCTTGCTGGTGGATTCTCTGCAGCTTGAGGTCTTCAAACCAATTTTGAGGATTTCAATAACCCGGTCCTGGGTTAGGGGTTGTTATAAAATTGGATGGGTGGGGTTCTGTGGGCTGCCTTGTGCAGGAGGTCAAACTAGATGACATATTGGTCCCTTCTGACCTATGAGTCTATGAGTCTATAAATTCATGGAGATTAAGTCCATAAATGGCTATTAGCCAGGCTGGGTAAGGCATGGTGTCCCTAGCCTCTGTTTGTCAGAAGGTGGAAATGGATGGCAGGAGAGAGGTCACTTGATCATTGTCTGTTAGGTTCACTCCCTCTGGGGCACCTGGCATTGGCCACTGTCAGTAGACAGGACACTGGGCTGGATGGACCTTTGGTCTGACCCAGTATAGCCATTCTTATGTTCTTAATTTGATAGCTGCTTTCAACTACCTGAAAGGAGGTTCCAACGAGGATGGATCTAGACTGTTCTCAGTGGTACCAGCTGAGAGAACAAGGAGCAATGGTCTCACGTTGCAGTGGAGGAGGTTTAGGTTGGATATTAGGAAACACTTTTTTCACTAGGAGGGTGGTGAAGCACTGGAATGGGTTACTTAGGGAGGTGGTGGAATCTCCATTCTTAGAGGTTTTTAAGGCCCTGCTTGATGAAGCCCTGGCTCGGATGATTTAGTTGGGGTTGGTCCTGCTTTGAGCAGGGGTTGGACTAGATACCTCCTGAGGTCCCTTCCAACCCTGATATTCTATGACTCTGTGACCCAGTGCATTTTTCTGGCCGCTGCTGCCTAGGAATGACCACCCCAGGTCGCAGGCACAAGGAAAGTCACTGTCCCAGCCGAGTGCATCTGAAGAAAAGCTTGTGGGAGTGGAGCGGGAGGATGGGCAGGAGCCCTGGGTTTCGGTCCTTGGCTGAGGCTGAGGCTCTGGGGGCTCGCTGCCATCAGTGAAAAGGGAGGGGTTGCTCCTGACTAAGGTAACCAGACAGCAACTGAAAAAATGGGACAGGGGTGGGGAGTAATAGACAGCTATATAAGAAAAAGCCCCTCAAAACAGGACTGTCCCTATAAAAACGGGCCCTCTGGTCACCCTATTCCTGACTGCAGTGGGGGTAAGCCCAGAGTGTGGCTGCTGGTGACGGGAGCAGAACAGCAGGTGAGACAGAGCCGTGGGTGAGAACTAGCGGATTAGACAGACAGTCATTTGTTCATCAGTAGGTTGTGGTTTATGTTTTCTTAGTTTCTCACCGTATGTTTCCAAACCCTGACACTTGCTTTTACCTGACGCTTTCTCTCAAGCTCTCTTCTGTACATTCACTGTAACCCCAAGGGCCTCGTGCTAAGGGAGAGCCTTGATCTGAGCTGAAACGCCACGGAACCAGGGAGGCAGCAGATCTGTGTTCATTGTCGGGGTCCAGACAACGGACTGGGCCCCGCCGGGCCGTAACGAAGTGGGCAGTGTGAATGGCTTGCCTGCCGCAGAGAAGAGCACCTGT